>NW_027555958.1:201983922-202261422 GCF_003287225.1 Phascolarctos cinereus | reverse complement strand
AGCTAGATAGAGAATGAAATTTTAAGAAAGTTGTCATAATTGATCAGGAATTATTCTGGGAAAGATGGGAGGGCAAGCGATCAATTACACATTGAAAGGGGTTGGCTTTTTCTGTTTTTTTTTTTTTTTTAGGCAATTGTGGTTAAGTGACTTGCCCAGGGACACACAGCTAGTAAGTGTCAAGTGTTTGGTCTGAGGCCGGATTTGAACTCAGGTACTCCTGACTTCAGGGCCGGTGCTCTATCCACCGCCCCACCTAGCTGCCCCAGGGGTTGGCTTTTTCAAGAACAATTTATTAGTGTAGTAAAAGAAGGGAGAGGAAGAGATAATGTCATAGCTTTTTTGAGATGAAGACACAGGGGGATGAGGGAGATATCTTAAATAGCCATTTTTCCCCTCCTTCAGCAAAGTAACAATCATGGTTATTAATTGAGAGAGTGCTAAAAATGCAATATGGGAGTTTTGAGAAAAAAAATTAAAGCAATTTATGTGGGACTGGTAGAGTAGTATAGTTATAGCATAATAGTAAATTCATTTAAGGAGGAGTTAAAATATTCCCTTGCTACAGTAGAGGTTAGATAACATAAAATCCCTTAACCTTTCTAGGTCTCAGTTTTTGCATCTATAAAATGAGGAGACTGAACTAGTTGACCTCTTGAAGTCCCTTCCTTCTCTAAAGTTATGATTGTATAATGCTATGATCTTTAAGAATCTAAGGACACCTTGAGATCATGAAAAGGCATTGAAGTAGGATTTTGAGAGAGAGAGAGAGAGAGAGAGAGAGAGAGAGCGAGAGAGAGAGCATGTGTGTGTGTGTGTGTTCAAAATAAGTAAAATATAATTATCAACATATAAAAAATGTTCTGTTACTCCTTGCTCTAGATGATCCAATTTCCTAGACACATCCTCTTCCTAATTCTTGTTATTTGAAAGCAAACACAGAGATGCATCAGAAGGTTTTGCTAAAAAGTCCAGGATAGAAAGCGTTATAGTGTTCATGTTAGACTTTGGATTTCTCTGGTCTGTAGAACTGAGAGAGGCTACAGATTAAAACACCTAGATTTCAGCTAGCCAGGTTTGAGAAGACAAAAGTTTTGATCAGACACTTGACTGTAGGTAGCAAAGCAAAGATGTAGTATGGAATCATTTTGAAAAAGAAACAGTATCCCATCATAATTAGGAAGTAGAAGAAAGATTTTTAAAAATGTGGTTTCATACTGGGAAAATGTGGGAAAGACTTGGATGTTTCTTTGTGATGTCAGAGAGATTTTTCTCTGTCTTTGCTTCAAGTTCTACCTACTTAATGTAAAAGCTCAGTCTGTGTCCATATTTCTGATAGCCCTTTTCCATACATACTCTTTTAAACCAACTAAGCTTATCCGTTTCCCATATACCAGGCTGCACTTGAAACCACCTCTCTGTTCAGAGAACTCTTAAAAACTTATCTCCCAGAAGAAACCTATCGTTAATAAAAAGGACCAGGGACTACTTATATTCATACCAATAAGTAATCCATTTTCTTATAAATAATTACCCACCAGCCTTCCACCTCCAAATATGTTGGCATTCTCTGCATGGCAAAACCTTATACTCTAAAAGCACAGAGTGTTAAATGATTATTTTCTAATTATTAACACATGTATTTGATGTATTTCCTCACATACATAAGGCTAAGGACAGATTCTCTTCTTTTTTTTTTTTTCTGTGCCAGTTTCCTTTATACAGTAATTACTACATTGTGAGCATTCAGCAGTACTAATTAATGATTTAATTCTATTTCTCTGAATGTCTCTGAGAAGTTACTCAATATATTTTAGTCATCAAGAAATAAAAATGAAGTAATGCATAAAACTGTCAATATTGCTGTTGCAACTATTTATTTGACTCAGTATATTTGTGCAATAGGAATTTTGGAGTAACAACAATTTTCTGGGCTCAGTTTGCCATGTCTGATTGATGCATATCCATGAAACTACATGGACTATGGGGGGGAATCAGATTCAATTCAACTTATATGCCATTTAAATCCCTTTTGTTTGCAGTGCAGAGTTTAAGGGAATGAAACAGAATCAAAACTTGGAGTGGATAAGTGTCTATCCACATGGAATGAATAATCTAGTAACAGGACATGCCATATATAGAAATAACATTTTAAATATGCCAAAGGAATTGTGATTTCACCAATGTCAAAATTCCTTCATGTTTTAAGAAAAAGGCATGTTGTGTTATTTTGGCCAAAATGAACATAAATCATCTTATAGCCACACTTCTAGTGATGAATCTCTTTGAAGTCAGAGAGTCACAGACTTTGAGAATGAGAGGGGACCTTAGTAGCTGTCTAATCTTGCCTATACATAACTGGATTCTAAATATAATAATTCCAACAATTGATGAACAGTCAAGGGTGGTCCTTGGATGACAGATATGGTCTGTCCTTGATCACATTCACAAATCTATCCTCCAATTCTCCTCTTCAATTCAATGAGTACACATTATTGAATTTAGAAGAAGGAGGACCTGTCAGGTCTTAAAGTTTCCTATTTAGGTTTCAGGGATCAGGCTAATCAAAATTTTATAATGAGTCTCTGGGGTTGGGAATTATTGAAGGATACAATAAATGATAATACAATGTGACACATTTAAGATGTACATGTGTTCAGTCATTTTTCAATCGTGTCTGACACTGTGATTCCATGTGGGGTTTTCTCAGCAAAGATACTGAAGTGGTTTGCCATTTCTGAGGAAACTGAAACAAACAGGATTAAGTTACTTGCCCGGGATCATATAGGTAGTAAGTATCATAGACTGGATTTGAACTCAGGAATATGAGTCTTTCTAACTCCAGGCCCACTATTGAATCCACCATTCCACCTAACTACACAGAGTAGGTGTATATTAAAAGTAAACATGGTCTTATTTGCCTAAGGCAGGAAAAAAAGTCATTATAAACTGTAGGCAAAATTTTATAGATGAATTAATTTTGAATAAGATTCAATAGGTGGATAGAGGGAGAAATGAAGCATCCTGATATGTTGTGTGTATGTATGTATACATGTAAATATATATATACGTATATGCATACATATACATACATACATATATACATATACATATACATATATATAGATATAGATATAGATATAGTTATGTTGTGTGTATGTATGTATACATGTAAGTATATATATACATATATATATGTATGTACATATATATATGTATATATATATATACGTATATACATACATATATATATACACACACACAATGTTAAAATTTGGTACATGTACAACCAGAATCCATCATTAAGAATTTGTTAAGTGCCTATGTGCCAGTGCTATGCTAGACACAATGGCATTAAAAAAAAGAAGCAAAAGACAGTCCCTGACTTCAAGAACTTACATTATAATGAGGAAGACAAGCAAGCAAATATGTATGTACAAACTATAAGCAGAATAAATAGGAAAAAATAAAAGAACAAAAATACTAGAATTAAATAAGTTTGGGAAGTTTTTCCAGAGAAGCTGAGATTTTAGTTGAAAACTGAAGAAGTTAGACAGTTACAAGGCAGAAAATGGGGAGGGAGAGTATTCTAGCCATGGGATTCAGCCAGTGAAAATGCTCAAAGCCAAGAGATCTTGTTTCATGAACAAAATCATCTTGTTCATGGAAGAGCAAGGAAGTCAGTGTCACTGCATCTAAGAGTATGTAAAGTGTAACAGGACTGAAAAGGTTGTAGTGGAGTAGATTATCATAGGTTACGTTTTGAATGCCAGAGAGTTTTATATTTTGGAGTTAATAGGGAGCCACTGTAGTTTACTGACTAAGAAGATGACTTACTTGGACCTTATTTTATGAAAATCACTTTGGTCATTGGATAATGAATTGGGATGGGGAGAGATTTATGAAAGGCAGTTGCAATACCTGGAAGAACAATTGAGAATCACTATTTGGCTCTGCTTTTCAGTTTTCTTTCAGTGTAAGATATGCTTTCTGAACTTAGTTAAACCGTTTAGAAAACTTCATTGGCTCTTGAATTCTCCTAAGGTTTTAGTTCCTCTCAACTAACTAGTCATTTAATTATCTGGAATCATTACTTTTGGATCCTTAAGGACCTAACAATTAAAAGAAAAGTTTACATTTATTTGAACATTCTTATCTGACTTGCTTAATAATTGTTTGCTTTGGCTGAGTCCCATAAATTTTGGTATGTCATCTCATCATTATTATTCTTTATAATAAAATTATTGATTGTTTCTATGATGCACTCTTCGACCTGCTCATTCTTTTGGATTAAATTATTTAGTTTCCAAATAATTTTTAATCTATGTTTCCCTGGCTCTTCATTAAATGTAATTTTTATTGCATTAAGAATTGAAAAGAATGCATTTGACATGTCTGTTCTGCATTTGGTTGTCAGTTTGTTTGGGTTTTTTTATGCCCTATACATGGTCAATTTTTATGTGGGTGTCATTTGCCATCGAGAATAATGTCTATTACATCTAACTTTTGTAAATTGCTATTCATATCCTTAACTCCTTTCTTTTTTTTTTTTGTTTGATTTACATACTTCTTAGAGGGGACAGCCAAAGTCCCCCACCAGTATAGTTTTGGTGTCTATTTCCTCCAGTAACTCACTTTACTTTTTTTTTAATATAAATTTATGTATTTTTATTTTTCAACATTTATTTCCACAAGATTTTGAATTCCAAATTTTCACTCCATCTTGCCCCTCCCCCACCCAAGATGGCATGCACTCTGAATACCCCTTCCCCTAGTCTGCCCTCCCTTCTATCTCCCCCCTTCTCTTATCCCCCTTCCCCTTCTGTTTTCCTGTAGGGCAGGATAGATTTTTGTACTTCATTTCCTGTATTTCTTATTTCCCAGTTGCATGTAGAAACATTTTTTTTAAACATGTGTTTTTAAAACTTTGGGTTCCAAATTTTCTCCCTTCCTCCCATTCCACCCACCCTCATTGAAAAGGCAAGCAAGTCAATACAGGCATACATGTGCAGTTATGCAAAACACTTCCATAGTACACATTGTGAAAAACTAACTCCATTTCCCTTAATCCTATCCTGCCCCCCTATTTATTCTATTCTTTCTTTTGACCCTGTCACTCCTCAGAAGTTCTTCCTTCTGATTACCCCTTTCTCAATCTGCCATTCTCTCTATCATCCCCCTGCTCTCTTGTCCCTTCCTCCCCTATTTTCCTGTAGGGTAAGACAGATTTCCATACCCAATTGAGTGTGTATGTTATTCCCTCCTTAAGCCAAATCCTATGAGAATAAGATTCCCTCATTTCCTCTCACCTTCCCTGTTTCCCCTCCACTGTAAGAACTTTTCTTGTCTGTTTTGTGCGAGATAATGTACCCCATTCTACCTCTCCCTTTCTCCTTCTCTTAGTATAATCCTCTCTCACCCTTAATTTTATTCTCCAGATATCACCCTTCATCTTCAACTCACCCTGTGCCCTCATCTTCTATCTATCTATCTATCTATCTATCCATCATACTATAATTTTTCCCCTCCACTACCCTAATACTGACAAAGGTCTCATGAGTTATAAATATCATCTTTCCATGCAGGAATGTAAACAGTCCAACCCTAATAAGTCTCTTATGATTTCTCTTTCCTGTTTACCTCTTCATGTTCCACTTGAGTCTTGTATTTGAAAGTCAAATTTTCTATTCAGCTCTGGTCTTTTCATCAAGAATGCTTGAAAGTCCTCTATTTCACTGAATTACCATTTTTTCCCCTGAAGGATTATACTCAGTTTTGCTGGGTAGGTGATTCTTGATTGTAATCCTATCTCCTTTGCCCTCCAGAATATTATATTCCATGCCCTGGTCCCTTAATGTAGAAGCTGCTAAATCTTGGGTTATCCTGATTGTGTTCCCTCCATGCTTGAATTGTTTCTTTCTGGCTGCTTGCAATATTTTCTCCTTGACCTGGGAACTCTGGAATTTGGCTACAATATTCCTAGGAGTTTTCCTTTGGGGATCTCTTTCAGGAGGAGATCTGTGGATTCTTTCAATTTCTATTTTGCCCTCTGGTTCTAAAATATCAGGGCAGTTTTCCTTGATAATTTCTTGAAAGATGATGTCTAGGCTCTTTTTTTGATCATGGCTTTCAGATAGTCCAATAATTTTTAAATTCTCTCTCCTGGATCTATTTTCCAGGTCAGTTGTTTTTCCAATGAGATATTTCACATTGTTTTCTAATTTTTTACTCTTTTGTATTTGTTTTACAATGTTTTGATTTCTCATAAAGTCACTGTCTTCCAATTGCTCTATTCTAATTTTTAAGGAAGTATTTTCTTCAGTAAGCTTTTGGACTTCCTTTTCTCTTTGGCCAATTTTTCTTTTTAGGGCATTCTTCTCCTCATTGGCTTTTTGGACCTCTTTTGCCATTTGGGTTAGGCTATTTTTTAAGGTGTTATTTTCTTCAGTATTTTTGGGTCTCCTTTAGCAAGCTGTTGACTTGTTTTTCATGATTTTCTTGCATCACTTTCATTTCTCTTCCCAGTTTTTCCTCTACTTCTCTTACTTGCTTCTCAAAATCCCTTTTGAGCTCTTCCAAGGCCTGGGACTGATTCATATTTTTCTTGGAGGCTTTGGATGTGGGAGCTTTGACTTTGTTGTCTTCTTCTGGTTGTATGTTTTGATCTTCTTTGTCACCAAAGTAAGATAATATAGTCTGACTCTTTTCATGAGGTTTGCTCATGATCCCAGCCAACTACTTGAGTTTTAAAGTCTTTGTTAAGGTAGAAGTCTGCTTCCAATGTGGAGAATGTACTGTCCCAAGCTTCGGGGGTTTGTATAGCTGTTTTCAGAGATACTTCTAGGGACCTGTAAATTTTCAGTTCTTCCAAGGTGGTATGATAAGGGTCGAGGTGTTTACTCTTTTCCTGGCCTGTACTCTGGTCTTTGAGTGACTGGACACAAGCAGTCTTTTCTCTCTTGGAACTGTGAGGAGGGTTTTCTCTCAACTGCTGCTATAAGCTCTAGTGCACCAGTGTTCCTCCTCACCCCAAGACCACAACCCAGAACTGTGACCCAGATCCAAGTATAGACAAGGCAAGAGATCCCAGCCTCAGCACTGGCAATGAGATCCCTGCGGTCCCCCTCTGATCAGCCACTTGATTCCCCCTCAGTCAGTGGGCCTGAAGCTCAGAATGCAGCCTCCATCTTGGTGCCCGTGCTCTGCATTCTGGAACTGGCTCTGACCTTGCTCTTTTCTCACCAAAAAAACAGACTTTTCCCACTGACCTTCTCAGTTGACTTTGGCATTCGTGGATTGAGAAGTCTGGAAACGTCCACAGCTGCCTGTGATTCATTCCTCTGAGGCCTGCTCCAGGTTTGCTGTGGCCTGGGCACTCATGCCACACTGAGCTCAGCTCCCAGCCTGGAGCTATATGCCTTTCCCATCAACCATCCAGGCTGTCTTGGGCTGGAAATTTGTTTTACTCTATCTTTTTGTGGGTTGTGCTGCTTTAGAAATTGTTTAGAGCCTTTTTTTACTGGTATTTGGAGGGGTTTGGGGGAGAGCTCAAGCAAGTCATGGCTTTCACTCAGCCATCCTGTCTCCACCTCCAACTCGCTTAACTTCTTTAAGAATTTGCATGCTATTGGGAAGCTAGGTAGTGTAGTGGATAGAGCACCAGCCCTGGATTCAGGAGGACCTGAGTTTAAATCCAGCCTTAGACACATAACACTTACTAGCTGTGTGACTTTGGGCAAGTCACTTAGTCCCAATTGCCTCATTAAAAAAAAAAAATAATAATTTGGATGCTATCCACTTCCATTTTATAGGTGAGTTCATCCTATTCATTTTCACAGTTATATTTCCCTCCATCCTGCTTTTCTTCCTCATTCTCTGCTTTTCTCTTCCTTTCTCTTTCTCTGTTTACCCTGTACTTCCTCAAAACTGTTTTGCTCCTAACCACTGTCTCCTTCAATCAACTGTCCTCCCTTTTAATCAGCCCCATTTCCTTCTCCAATCCCACCGACTTCCCTGTAAGGTAAGATAGCTTTCTGTACCCAATTGACTGTGGATATTATTCCCTCTTTGAGACAATTCTATTGAGATAAAAACTCAAGCATTGCCTGGCATACTCACCCTCCCCCCACATCACCCTGTATAAAAGCCCCATTTTACCTCTCCTTTCCCTATTCTCTCACTGTGTCACTCTCACCCCTTAATTTTATTTTATTTGCTGGGATATTACTGATCATACTCAACTAAAACCTGTGCCTTTTGTCTACGTATACTCTTCCTAACTGACCTAATAATTATAAAGTTCTTAGGAGTTACAAGTATCATCTTCCCATATAGGAATGTAAACAGTTTAACAATATCAAGTCCTTTATGATTTCTCTTTCTTTGCTTTCTTATGCTTCACTTAATTCTTATATTTGAAAGTCAAATTTGCTATTCAGCTCTAGTCTTTTCATCAGGAATGCTTGAACTTCCTCAATTCCATTAAATATTAATTTACCCCTAAATCATTATACTTCATTTTGTTGGGTATCAATTCTGGGTTGTAAGCCCAGCTCCTTTGGCCTCCAGAATATCACATTCCAAGTATTCAAATTTGTTACTGTAGAAGCTGCTAAATCTTGTGTTAGTCTTACTGCAGCTCCATGATATTTGAATTACAAAGATAGATAGAGATAGAGATAGAGATAGAGATAGATAGATACAGATATAGATATTTCTGGCTGCTTGCAGTATATTCTTCACTTACGTGTTCTAGAATTTAGTTATAACATTCCTGGGAGTTTACATTTTAGGATCTCCTTCCATTTCTATTTTACTCTCTGGTTCTAGGATATCAGGGCAATTTTCCTTGAAAATTACTTGAATGCTATCTAGTTTTTTTTTTTTTTTGTTATGGCTCTTAGGTAGTCCAATAATTCTTAAATTATCTCTCCTGGATGTTTTTTCTAGGTCAAGTGTTGTTGTTGTTTTTAATAAGATATTTCACATTTTCTTCTGTTTTTTTTTTTTAGTTTTAAATTCTGTTTGTTTCTTGATGTCTCATGGAGTTATTAATTTCCAATTGCCTAGTTCTAATTTTTAAAGTATTATTTTTTTCTGTGAAATTTTTATTTCCTTTTCCATTTGGCCAATTGTCATTCTTAAAAAGTTCTATTCTCCAGTGTATTTTTGTACATTTTTTTTTCCCATTTGACCTATTCTGCTTTTTTGAGGAGTTCTCTTCAGTGGATTTTTTTTTTTTTTGGCATTTGTCCTATTCTGTTTTGTTAAAGCATTATTTTATTTAGTATTTTTTTGTCTTTCCTCTACCAACATCGACTCCTCTATAATGATTTTCTTGCATCACCCTAATTCCCCCCAATTTTTTTCCTTTACCTCTCTTATTTGATTTTAAAGCCCTTTTTTGAGTTTTTCCAGAATTTTTGAGGGGTTTCTGAGAGCAATTTACATTTTTCTTTCAGGCTTTGCATGTAGCTGCTTTGATTTCATAATGTCCTTAATTTGTGTTTTTTCTTACCTGTCACCATAGTGACTTTCTATGATCAGGTTTATTTTTTGTTGTTTGAATATTTTTTTGGCTTATTTCTTGACTTTTACCTTTATGTTAAAATTTCACTCTGAAAGGACACTATACTATGCCTCAGGTTTTTCATGCCATTATTTTCAGAGCTATCTCTGAGGGTCTGCAAACTCTCAGTTCTTCAGAGGTGATATGATCTCAAAGGTGTGGTCACTGCTCTCCTGGTCTTTGCTCTGGTCTCTGACTAACCACAAGCAATCTTTTCCGTTCTGGAACTATGACCAACATCCCTGTTCCAGCTGATGATCTTCCTTGCCCTGGGACTGTGACCAAGAACTGCATATGGGCAATGTGACAGAGTCCAGATCCCAGTGTTAGCAAAGGGTCCCCTGTAATCTTCTGACTACTTGTCCACCACCTTTACCATCTGTGGACTGGGAGCTCCAGAAATGATAGATGTGGATTCAGTCTCCCCTAAAGCCTGCTGCTAGCTTCCTGCATGGGACCTACACTGTCACAGTCTGTGCTAGATTGGGCTCTCTCCCCAGTGAGGCAAACATTTCTTGATAACCTTCCAAGTTATCTCAGACTGGAAAATTGTTTCCCCATGTCCTTTGTTGTTTCTTCCTCTCCAGAATTTGTTTTGAGGAGTTATAACTTTGCATGGAGGTTAACTTGGGAGAGCTCATGTGAATTCCTGCTTTCACTCTTCTATCTTGGGTCTGTCCCTCTATTACTGTTGAAGGTAACATTATCCTCCCAGTCAGTCAGGATCACAAATTCATCTTCAACTCCTTTCTATCTCTCACCTCCCTAAAGAAATATGTTACCAAAACCTATCAATTTTGCCTTTGCAGCACTTCTTCAATCCGTTTTTTTTTTCTTTTTTAGACACCATTACTTCTATGACGCAAACCATTATCACATCACTCCAGGAGGATTGAAATAACTTCCCGGTAGATTTGGCTGCCACAGGTCTCCCCTCATTTCAATCCATCTTCCATTTACCCTACAAGATGATTTACCTAACATACAAATTTAAACATGCCACCACCACCCCACTGCCACCACCTTCTGAACTCAACAAATCCCAATGACTTACCTCCAAGATCAAAAACAAAATCCTTTACTTAGCATTCAAACCTCTTCATATAATATCCTCATCTAATCCCCCCCCCATCATGTACATACTTTTTCATTATTTTAATGCCTTCCTCTGTACCACTTATTCCTTAATTTAGTACCAGTGATATTGACTTTCTTTCTGGTCCACAATCAAGACACTTCATCTCTCAGCTCTGGATATTTTGTCTGTCTATATCTCTGTCTGGAATCTTCTCGCTTCTCATCTCCTTCTATTGGCTTTCTTGACTTAAGTCATGACTAAAATCTCATCTTTTCCAGAAAGACTTTTCTAACCCCTCTTAATTCTTAAAGAATTCTTTTCTCTTTTTTTCTGTTGATTTTGTATAAGGCTTGTTTTTACATATTTGTTTGCTTCTTGTCTCCCTCATTATATTCTGAGTTCTCTGAGGTCATGGATTGTAGAGTGTCTGACATTTAGGTACGTAATACAGTGGACATAGAGTGCCATTGTCACAGTCACGACACCCTGAATCCCAATCTGACCTCATATGCTTACCAACTGAGGGATCCTGGGCAAGTCACTTAACTTCTATTTGCCTCAGTTCTCTCATTTGCAAAATGAGAGAAAATATCATCTACCTCTCAGAGTTTTTGTGAGGATCAAATGAGAAATTAAAGTGTTTAGCATAGTGCCTGGCACATAATAAGTGCTATATAAATATCATTATTATTAATATTATTATTAATATTATTATTAATATTATTATTATTATTATTATTATTAATTGAACCAGTTACCTCATCTATAAATTTAGTGGTAGGAACTGATGTAAGTCAAATTCCCTTTAAGCTTTGAATATATGATCCTAGGAGAATTGTGAAAAAGGAAATGCCAGCAGCATATAGATTTAATGCACCACGTTGCATACAATGAAAAAACATAAAAAATAAATACAATCAATGAGAAAAATGAGGAATAATTTTAGTGCATAATAAAAGAATATGAGCTGCTCCATGTCTGAAGACATTCATTATCAGAATTCCAAGTGATTCTCCCAAAACTCTGAATATGTTAACCCAATATAACTAATATAACTATAAATTGTACCTGAGGTTGGAAGAAGTGATTACCCACAGAATCACATAATTTCCTTCCATTTTAGCTATTATCTTTGAGTTTATGATGCTGGTATAAGAAAGCATTGTATATAAATTTCCAAACCAACTTTTTTCAATGAAAATATATGAGTAAGGTTTGGTCATTTAATTTGTTGGCCCTGAAATATGTTCATCACTTGTTATTAAATCAGTGTAATTTCTCAAAATAATTAGGAAACTTTCAAAATTCAAAATAGCTCTTTAATGGATACATAATGAAAAGAAGAAATAGTTTCTATCTTATTACAGTTAAATAACAACAAAACTTCTTGTGTCATCTGTTTTTATGAACTTTTTCTTCTACAAGGAAAGAAAATTTAATAAATAAGTTAACAATCTGAATGATGCAATGATTATACTCATGGATATGAAGCCACAATATACATGTTTAAACATTAAATTCTCATTCACTGAGTCCAGTCTTTTCCTATTCTAATCCATCTTCTACACAGCTGCAAAAATGTTGAGTCCATGTTCCTCCTTTTGTGATGAAATTTCAGTGACAATCTTTTGTCTCAAGGACAAAATGAAATTTTTTGCATTTATCTCCATCCTACCTTTTTTGTCTACCTTAAAAAAAAGAAAGTCTCAACCTACAATCTACACTTCAGCCAAACTGGCATACTATTTGCTTCCTGAACCTTGAGTTTTATTTCTTGCCTCCAAACATTTACATAAGTTCTCTACCATGTCTGGAAAGCTCTCCCTCTTCACCTGTACTTCTTGAGTCCCTTAATTCCCCAGATCCAATCATTTTGTGAATTAGTCACATTAATGTACATAATATAATAAAAATGTACATAATGTTCCATTTCCTAACTCAATACCACTAGAAAGTATCTCCCCATGCCATGTTTGGAAAATTCTACCTTTTCATCTTTGATCCTTAGATACTTAAGGCTTCTAAGATCCTCACATGTATTTGGGGCAAAAGCTCAAAACACCTTCTTCTTAATTTTCTTAACTGTTAATGTTAAGCTGAAATTACTCTTTATAAATTTTGTTTGGATATTTTACTTACTTATCTGTTAACAAATTTTCTAATCCCCAATAAAACATATTTTTAAAGTCAGAAACTATTACATAGTAAGGCTTAATAAATGTTTATTTATTGAGTAATTAATATATTTGCTACTTAAGTTAAGGTAATTTTTAGGGTTCTCCACTCTCATTTTCACACTTAAGACCTATTAATAAACTTTATTTAGTATTGAATTTAGTAGTTAAAATTCAGTTGACATGAATGAACAGGAGAAAGATAACATTATGAAAAGCAAAATGGATAACTTCAATTACATTAAACTGAAAAGTTTTTGCACAAAGCCAATGCAACCAAGATTAGAAGGTAAGTAGAAAAATGGGAAATAATTTTTACAAGAAGTCTCACTGATAAGGGCCTCATTTCTAAAATATATAGAGAATTAAGTTAAATTTATAAGAATATAAGTCATTCTCCAATTGATAAATGGTCAAAGGATATGAACAAGTAGTTCTCAGATGAAGAAATTAAAGCCATCTATAGTCATATAAAAACATACTCTAAGTCTCTATTAATTAGAGAAATGGAAATCAAATCAACTCTCTGGTACACCACACTTATCAGATTGGCCAACATGACAAAAGTGGAAAATGACAAATGTTGGAGATGTGGGAAAATTGGAACACTAATGCATTGTTGGTGGAATTGTGAAATGATCCAACCATTTTGGAGAGCAATTTGCAACTATGCCCAAAGGGCTATAAAAATGTGCATACTCTTTGACCAAGCAATAATACGTCTAGGTCTGTGTCCCAGATCGTACAAAAGGGAAAAGGACCCACATGGACAAACATACTCATAGCATGTCTTTTTGTGGTGGCAAAGAATTGCAAATTGAGAGGATGCCCATCAATTGGAGAATGGTTGAACATGTTGTGGTATATGAATGTAATGGAATACTATTGTGCTATAAGAAATGATGAGCAGGCAAAATTCAAAAACACTTGGAAAAACTTACATGAACTGATCCAGAATGAAATGAGCAGAACCAGGAGAATGTTGTGCACAATAATAACCATGTTGTGTGATGACTACTATTGATAGACTTAACCCTTCTCAGCAATATAAAGATCTAAAACATCTCCAAAGGCTTCATGATGGAAAATGCTAAAAGAACAAAGAACAATGGAGTTTGAATGTAGATCAAACATACTATTTGCTATTTTTTTCTTCTATTGTGTTTTGTTTCCTCTTTCTGGTGGTTCTTCCTATTGATTCTAATTCTTCTTTACAACATCACTAATGTGAAAATATGTTTAGTAGTAATATATATGTAGAGCCTATATCAGATTGTGCACCATCTTGAGAAGGGAGGTGTGGAGGGAGGGGGAGAAAAAATTAAAACTCAAAACCTGTGGAAGTGATTGTTGATAATTCAAAATAAATTTAAAAAAAATTAAGTTGAATCTTCAGAGTTTGACCTGTTCTAGTATACTCTTCAGGAATCTAAGGTCAATAACAATAAGTGTGGATGGGGCAGAAGGAAGGGAGAAAATTTGGAACCCAAAGTATTAAAAACAAGTGTTAAAAAAATTGTTTTCACATTCAACTGGGAAATAAGATGTACAGGCAATGGGGTATAGAAATATATTCTGCCTTACAGGAAAACAGAAAGGGAAGGGGATAAGAGAAGAGTTGAGCAATAGTAGGGTCAGCAGACTAAGGGAAAGGGTATTAAGAATGCACACTGTCTTGGGGTGGGGAGAGGGACAAGTTGTGGACAAAATTTGGAACTCAAAATCTGGCAGAAGCGAATGCTGAAAACTAAAAATATATAAATAAATACAGAAAAAAAAGGAAAGAAAAAACACATTAAGAACTATGACATCAGGAATGGTTTCATGTGAAAAATGAGCTGATTTTTGAATGACAATGGGTTCTATGAGGTAAAGGTGAGAAAAAAGTGAATTACAGACATATGGGATAGCCATTGTAAAGGCACAGCTATAAGTAATTAATACATGAGGTATAATTAGAAGGATAGTTTAACAGGTTGGGCAATTAGGACAGGGACAGTAACAAATAGTAAGACTAGAAAGTTTGATGGCAATTTCATACATATCAGTGGAGTAGCTGATTCTGATCATTTGTTATGCTTCATTCTTTCTACTTGCCTGGACTACTTCTTGTTAGGTTCACAGCTTTTTGACGATAATTTTATACTTTTTCTGGTACCTAGTTTTTTGTTTTTTTCTAGACAATATGTTTATCTTAGGAATGTCTCTTAAGTCTTAAGATCAAACTTTTTTTGTGATATGAAACTTTCAAGTTTAATTATGAAATCCATTAAAATCTCAGAAACAAACAAATAATAGTAATAATAAATCTCTTGCCTTTTGTCTCATTCTATTCCACTTCTAATCCAGTTACCTTGCCCACATAAGAATATCTTCATCCCATACCAATACTTGATGCTTGTGAAGTTTTTCCCCACCCCCAAATGCCATATACATCAGAAAGGTCAATTCTTTCCTGGCTTACTCTCTGGACTTCTCTAACTCCACACTGGCTACTTTGCATTTGCACAATGAGTATTCTCCCAATCATCTACCTCCATTTTATATATTGTCTTCCCCAATTAGAATGCCAATTCCTTGAGAGTAGAGACTCTATATTTTTCATGTTTCTTAAGCAAACGTCTGCATTTTTATCACAGTAGTTGACACATAAAAATCACTTAATAAACCAATGAATGTTCTTTTCTTTTCTTCTCTCACCCTCTCTCTCTCTCTCTTTCTCTCTCTCTCTCTCTCTCTCTCTCTCTCTCTCTCTCTCTCTCACACACACACACACACACACACACACACACACACACTGTTAAAAATGATATATCACTGTATTTTTCCCTGAGCAGAAGGTAAAACATAGAACTCTAAGTGATTCTTTTTTAAATATTTTATCTTCTTTTTAAATTTGACTTCCAAATTTTTGGCCTCCCTCCAGCCTCTATCCTACCCTTTAAGAAAGCAAATCATATGATACTCATTATATATGTGAAGTTGCTCAAAATGTATTTTCTATATTCACAATGTGACCAAAAAAATTAAAATAAAATAAGGGAAAAAATATGCTTCAATCTTCACTCACAGCTCATCAGTTTTCTCTATGGAGGGTTGTAGCATTTTTCTACATGAATCCTTTGGGATTTTCTGGGTGCATTTTATTTATAATATTATTTTCTCTTGCAGCTGATCATCTTTAAAATATTTCTATTGTTGTGTACAGTGTTTTTATGGTTCTGGTCACTTAATTTTGCATTAGTTTACATAAATCTTCCCAGGTCCTTCCAAAGCCATCCTTGAGGGGCCAAAAAGAAGGGAATAGATGACAGGATAACAAAATCCAGAGACTGAATAACACACACACACACACACACACACACACACACGTGTGTGTGTGTGTGTGTGTGTGTGTGTATGGAATATTACAAACCAAAGCAATTTACCTTGATTAAAGAGTCCATTGAGATAATTTCATATCATAATCTTCACAAAATAGCATGAGAAAACAAAGAAATTGGCCAGCGAGGCGGTGCACTGCACAGAACACTGGCCTTGACATCAGGAGGACTTGAGTTCAAATATGGCCTCAAACCAAACACTTGACACTTATTAGCTGTATGAACCTGGGCTAGTCACTTAACCCCAATTGCTAAAAAAAAAAAATCCCCTCCCCCAAAAAACTCAAAAAAATTGCATATAGTATTTCGGAAAATCGTATGACAAAAATGTCCATAGTGTGGTTCATAGATTTAGGGGAAATTTTATGGAAGGTTTGGATCTATATAACAAAGTGTAATAGATCAGCAAAATCCAGAAGACCATAGTAGTTAACATCTCCAAGTTTAACTGATTAAGAAATGTAGTTATTAATCTCTAGAATACTGGAACCAAAGAAAGAATTTCACAGGTTTTTAAGGGGATTTTGTCCATTTAGGAAAGAGTGATAATTTGAATTCTGAAGGCCTAATTTCCCCAATTAAAAAGTAGAGATGGTATATTAATATGTATTGGATATTGTTGATATCAAATGACTTATTTTCTGGCAAAGCTAAACACTTTCTTAGATAAAATAAAATTGAGCATCAAAAATTAAATGAATGTTTAATCATTAATTTTGAGAAAGCCTACATTCATCAGGAAAAACAATGCCATTAGGCAAAACAAATTCATGAAAGATAAACAACTCCATATAGTATTTTTTTTTAAATAAAGACCAGGTAATGGCCATAGTGTAAAGAGAAAACGCAACTGTTACCCTCATGATGTCTGATATTCTCTAAGGATATTGGAAAAAAAAACAAAGAAAAATAAGCTATGAGATTGTGTTAAAAAACAAAACTATCTTGGAAGAAGAAAAGAGACAAAGAAGAATGAGAGGATGAAGTGATAATATTCCTTCAAATTAGGACACAACAACAAAAAAGGCCATTTATACAGTGAAGTGGATTTGGGTTAAAAGTAAAGTAGCATTCTTAAATAAATTCCTACCTAAATAAGGGGAATACGGGGTAAGGGAAAGGTTATATCAGTTAAAGTTGAATTGAGGAGGCTGGAACTGATTTCGTTAAGACAATGTGAAGCTCTCCATGACTGAAAAAAAAAAAATTAGGATGAGACTGCCTTAAATAAAATTGTACTTTTATTCAAATTGATTTTTACATTTTTAATTGATAGAATTTGGTAGAGGGGAAAAAAATTAAAATTATGTTTGCAAATATTAATTGGGGAAATGTCCATTAAACAAAATCAATTGCAAATGAGATTAGAAAATAATTCCATACAAGAAACATACTGAAGACTCGTAGAGAATTAAAATAAGGAATTGGAGTAAAATTTATAATCGGTCGGCTGGATCCAAAGTAAGCAATAGTATTCATGGTTTCATATAAGCGTAGAATAAAAATAGATAGTCTTAAGGGAGACAAACAAGGAAACTAGAACATACTTAAATATGCACCTAATTTTATGTATATACATACATATATATATACATATATATATACTCATATGTGTAAAAATAGCATCATATCAGATTTTCTAGAGTAAAATCTAAGTGCAATGCAGATGTTCCATTTTCTCTATTATTATTTCATAATGCTAAAAAACTCTAATCAGAAAAATAAGACAAGTAAAAGATAGCAAGAGAACAAACAAAGATATTAAGGGAATAAAAAATAAAATTACCACTAAAAATCAAGGCAAAAAGGTAGAAAGATTGCATTTACACAAGAAAATTCATTAACATCTGGGAGTTAACCTACTAAGACACATACAGGAAATAAATAAAAGCAACAGCAAAGAAATTTTCACAGAAATATGAGAATACAAATGTAATTGGAATCATATTTAATATTTATGGATGAGCTCCATCAACATAAGAAGGTTAATATTTCCATAATTTTTTACAGATTTTTCCATACCAAATAAATTTCCAGTAGCATATTTTACATAAAGAGATCAAACAAAATTATATTTTACTCATAAGAACAAATGATCAAAAATATGTAGAATAAAAAAAGATATATAAAGAAAAGAGATTGCATAGCATCTCAAAGTTACATTACATAATAAAAACATATTATCTTGTATTGGATTTTTTTCCCCTTTGGAAAAGTGCAACAATACAATAGACATAAAGAAGAGGCCAGCATCTGTAACCTGCTTGAGATGTCACTCTTCTTGCAGGCCAAGCCAATGAAGCAAAGCATGGAATAGCTGCAGCTTCAGGAGATACAGCTTCAAGACAAGTTTTAAAAGAGGAGTGGTCCCAGAGCCAGGGCTCAGTTTTGGGGGCAGAGCCATAGTCAAAGCCAGATTTCCAGGAAAAGTGGGATACACCCTGAGGAGAGACCACAGGACCGCATGATGATGAGTCTAGTCTGGAACTTGAGAAGACACAGTGATAGAAGCAAAGGCCAAAGTACCTGCTGCATGCTATGGCAAGTCTAGAGCATGAGCCGAACTGGTTTGCATGACACAACTTCCAGTTAAGTGTCACCATAAAATAATGGAATATTATTGTACTATAAGAAATGACCAGTAAGCAGACTTCAGAAAAACCTGGAAAGACTTATATGGACTGATGCTGAATGAAGTGAGCAGAACCAGGAGAACATTGTACCAGCCATGTTGTGTGATGACTAACTTTGATAGACTTAGCTCTTCTCAGCAATGCAAGGATCTAAGACATCTCCAAAAGTCTCATGAGGGAAAATGCTATCCACATTCAGAGAAAGAATTATGGAGTCTGAATGCAGATCAAAGTACACTATTTGCCCTTTTTTTCTTCTGTCTTGTTTTATTTCTTCTGTCTTGTGGTTCTTCCCATTGGTTCTAATTCTTCTTTATAACATGACTAATGTGAAAATATGTTTAATAGGAATGTGTCTATAGAGCCTTTTATCAGATGGCGCACCATCTTGGGGAAGGAGGTGGAAAAGGATACGGAGAAAATTTAAAACTCAAAAGTTTATGGAAGTGTGGGGCAGCTAGGTGGCACGGTGGATAGAGAACCAGCCCTGAAGTCAGGAGGACCTGAGTTCAAAATCTGGCCTCAGACCAAAACACTTGACACTTACTAGCTGTGTGACCCTGGACAAGTCACTTAACCCCAACTGTCATAAAAAAAAAAGCTTATGGATGTGAATGTTGAAAACTAAAAATAAATTAATAAAAAATAATTTTTAAAAAAAGTTGCCACAGAACAGGTAGGGCAAGAGCAGAAAAAGCTGAAGAAGTATTTCAGTGGCATGACCTGTGCTGCAACATCGCTGCTCAGTAAGAGTACAGTCTTCACAGCAGCTCAGGAGCAGCACAAAGTGGGACAGAAGACTCCCTCAGAATTGAAACATGTGGCTGATTTACAGAGAAAGGTGGCCATCCTGAAGGTACAATTGTCCTTTGAGCAGCACCAGGAACAGAACTACTTTGCCATCTGTATTCAGACAACCTTAGAGCTGACAGACCAACACCATAACCTTTCCCACTCACTATGACCTGTAGCTCAGGCCCCTGAAGCCAATGCCCTGGAGGGAGTGGCCTATGTATTTTATTCTATGGATTTTGTTTTATGCATTTAAAAAGATTATTCTGAGAAGTGGTCTATAGATTTTACCAGACTGCCAAGAGAATTCATTTCTCTCTGTCTGTCTGTCTGTCTGTCTGTCTGTCTGTCTCTCTCTCTCTCTCTCTGTCTCTCTCTGTCACATATAAACACATACAAATGATTAAGAAATACTGATTCAAGATATTTGGGTAAATGAAGTACTCAGAATGTTCTCACCTTCATGTTCCTAGAATCGTTTTATTTTTTTTTAATTTGTTCTGAAGTTGCTTTTCGAGTTGTTAACCATTTGGGGAAAAATAGAAATGAAGTTTGTTTTTTTCATTAACTGAAGGTAATTTGGTAAGGACATAGTCATTAATATGTTTTATCTTTACTACTTTATTGACTGATAATTATTGCTTTTTTGTGCAAAATACAAGAAAGAGATTTGAGGGATTAATGCATTTGCAGAGGTGGAATAATAGGTTGATAAAGGCAGCTGAAAATTGAACTCCTCTGTCTCAAAAGAGTAATAAAAATAGAAGTCTGCTTTGCCATATTCCAATATGCCTGAAACAACCTCCTACTGTCCATTTGACAAATAAACTTACCGACATTCTTTAAATCCCTTTATTTATTTATTTGAATGTGCACTCTGAAAAACCACAGGTTCCTTAAGATGTCTGGAGTTATTTCCAACTTTTTATATCCTTCCATTATTGATAGTTTTTCTTCTCATCCTTTCCCTTGGTAATGTTCTGTTAAACTTTTAAATGATCTCAGCAGGCAATAGCTAACATGTTGATGGTATCCTAGGTGATATTTAATGATGACTAAGCTTTTGGACTTGTGGAATAGTTCTGTTCTCAGGATGATGGAGAACTCCAAATCATTAATACATAGGGTGGAAGAGAAGTACCAGAGTGGTGAAAGAATATATTTGTACTATATTTGAAGTAAGAAGACCAAAGATTGATACCTGACTGCTTCCTCCTATCTACAAGTCCTTGAACAAGCTGTTGATATTGAATAACATTCTTCAAGCCTCCCTCAGTTTTAATATCTATAAAATATAAAGAATACAAGTACCACTTACCTTAAATAATTGTCAAAGGACCAAATTAAACAATGTGTATAAAGTGCCATGTCCTCAAACAGTCTAACAAAGCTGTAATCTTATCAATATGGTTATGTTTTCCAATAACATAGATTCTGTTCCATTTATACCTGCTCATTTCATCCAAGTAGTATTCCTCCCATTCTTCCATAAGTTCACCATAGTTGTTCTGGTACTTATCTGGCTTTGTCCTTCCTTGTTTTCTTAACTGGTATTTGTCTGCCAAATCAAACATATTTGGGATTGTGATGTTTGAATCCAAATGTGGTGGCTCAATTGTCTTTGATGATAAAAATATTTCATTATATAAAAGTTTCTGAAAATATTTTCTGTATTTCATCTACATCTTAAAATATAATTTGGTGAGGGTAGATGAAAGTGGTAATATTATTCAGTGTTCACAATATACAGAGTCTTCTGACCTAATTGTTTCCACCAACAAAGTATGCTTTATCAGAATGAATCTTCTGTGTCATCCATAATACTTTGGAATTTCTCATTTATTATTCTTAACTCCATTTTCAAATATATTTTTGCCATCCCTGTATATTCTTGCCTTTGCATTTAAGTTAATAAGTATCAAAATAGAAGATGATTTGATATGAACAGTCTTACTAAGTTCATTGTGCAATTTCTTTGCCTCTTTTTTTTTGCCATAGAGCTGATGTGTAAGTCACTATTATTTTTACTATGTCCTTTTAATTTTAATTTTGAATAAGGAAGGAATGAAGGAAAGAAGAATTTATTGAGTGCTTAATTTATGCCAGGTAATGTGCAAAGAACTTTACACATATTATCTCATTTTATCCTCACAGCAAACCTCCTTTCCTAGAGGAAAGATGCTATTATTATTCCCATTTTAGAGATGACTTAACTAAGTAATAATTTAATCAGAATCATTGGGCTAATAATTTTTCAAGGTTATATTTTAACCCAGATCTCCCTGACTCTAGGCCCAGTACTTCAACCACTGTCACATAATGAACACTACAATCTAAAATGACTTTATATCTCCTGAAAAGAGGATTCTTGTTTCTTTGGCCACATAATAACACTAATTATATTGATCTCTTTATTGCTTCCCTTGTGATGACCTATCCTTGTATTTATCTGCATCATTATTTTGTCTTCTGGTTTCCTTTAGCTTGAGAAATGTCAATGTTATAATAATTGATTTTCTCCTCTAGTAATCCAATAACTTACTGGTTATCGGACAACTCACATTTAAAGTGCCAACAACTAAAATATTATTTATAGATATTTAAAACCGTCACTTAGCACTCTTTGACCAGATTTTTTGAGGGCCAAATTAAGCAATATGTAAGATGTAAAGTATACATACAAGAGGTATTGATGATAGTCAAATTTAAAGAAATTATAAACTTCTTCTGACTAATATAATCACATTTTTAAATAAAAATATGAAGTATATCAAAGTGTATCAAGTATGAAAAAATAGTACTCTGGAGGCTTCAGAATCCAAATTTAGACAAGCATTACCAAGTTAGACATTTCTTGAGTTAGTCCTAGCAATGGCCTGTATGATCATCTGCTGGTAGAAACTCATCCCTAACTTAACCAGAGGTTTATCACTTCTTTTTTCTTTCCTTCCTAAGAATTCTAAAAAAAAAAAAATCATAGAGGAGTTATAATCTACTTAAGTTGAAAATGTAGGCAATAGAGATTAGAAATGTAATTTCACTGCTCTAGGAAATCCCCAAGTAAGGAAACCCCATCTATCAAGGAAGGTCAGCATATTCTTTGAAACTTGCATATGTGGAGACTTACTTAAATCATGGTTAAATCAAGTGTTGCATATTTAGTATGTGTCAGAGACAGTACTTGAATTGATGGATTCCTGGCTTGAAGTCCATGTTTCTATCCTTTATGACACCGGTATTTTTGGAAGTAGGGAGGGAATAGCCATAACAATAAAATTTTAGATTTATACAATATCAAAATAAGTTATACTAGTCATTATATTACTACAAACTTAGCAACAAAATAACAGTGCACTTTGTAACAATGTATATAAATATTTTAACTAAATAGTCCAATATAGTTCAATTTAGTCTGTAATGTTTTTATTTTAATTCAACTGAATAAATACTGTTTTGTGGTCAGATTACTATGTCAGTTGCTGATGGATATTCAACATTTTGAGATTTATCTATTTATTTTTATGTAAATAGTATTTTATTTTTCCAATTATACGTAAAAATAGTTTTAAACATTCATTTTCAAAAGATTTTGAGTTACAAAATTGTCTTCCACCCTCCTCATATTCCCCCCTCCCCAAGACAACAAACAATCTGATATAAGTTATACATGTTCAAATATGTTAAACATATTTTGACATTAGTCACATTATGAAAGGAAAAAAAAACAGACCAAAAGGGGGAAAAAATACTAAAAACATTAAAGTGAAAAGAGTATACTTCAATCGGCATTCACACTCCATCAGTTCTTTTTCTGGGTGTGGACATCATTTTCCATCATGAGTCTTTTGGAATTGTCTTGGATCATTGTACTTCTGAGAAAAGCTAAATCTATCACAGTTGTTCATTGCACAATGTTGCTCTTACTATGTACAATATTCTCCTGGTTCTGATCACTTCACTCAGCATCAGTTCTTGTAAGTCTTTGCAGGTTTTCTGAAGTGTGCCTGCTCATCATTTCTTATAGCAATACAGAATTACATTCATTTTTGGAAACTTGTAGAACTATTCCAAAATTGATGAGCATTCCCTAAATTTCTAACACTTTGCCATATTGAAAAGAACTACTATAAATATTTTTGTACATCAACATTTGTTTTTGGTG
This sequence comes from Phascolarctos cinereus, assembly GCF_003287225.1. Lineage (NCBI taxonomy): Eukaryota > Metazoa > Chordata > Mammalia > Diprotodontia > Phascolarctidae > Phascolarctos > Phascolarctos cinereus. The sequence goes on along the minus strand of NW_027555958.1, from coordinate 202,237,632 downwards.
GCATTGTTTCTAATCTTGTGGAAATTAACTTCTAGTAAGGGAACATCATACATTCATAAATAGTATTCCCCCTCCATTGCCCCATTTTGTGAACTCAAATACAATTCTGTAAAATTGGCAAAAATCCTTTACAAACCATGCCTCACATGACTACCCCACTATTATTTGTAACTTTATTACTTAATTTAATGACATTTATTTTTTTAAGAAAATTTATTTAAAAATAAATAAAATAACAAGAGGACATCTTGGTCTCACCAAACTTGAGTTCACTGTAACATAAAGACACACTTAGTGAGCAGGAAGAATGAATATTCATTGGGGTCTTATGTGAGACATATTTTGTGAAGAAAATATATGGTCAAAGAATCTACATGAGGGGGCTCATACAAACAAGTAATCCATGTGAGCAATGCACATACACAAGACAACTCTTGCTTCTAGTGCTTCAAGATGCTGCTGATTTTTTTCTATTGATGTCATCAGTTTTGACATATCTGTTGCACCTTCTCCCCATATTTTATCTGCTCCTCACTGGGGATATCTGTAGTTCACCATCAGGTATTTAAACTCTATTTGGTCTGGAACTATTTACTTCTGTTTATTACCACTATTAAAACCACCACTACCACCATCATCATCATCATCATCATAGCAATTAGAATTTATATACCTCTATAAGGCTTGCAAAATATCTTACAAATATTTAATTTTATCCTCACAACAACTTTGGAAGGTAGGTGCTACTATTATTCCCATTTTGTGTGTAGGGTAATTTTTTTAATTTTAAATACATTTTTTAATGTGTGTTTTTAAAACCTTGGGTTCTGAATTTTCTCACTTCCTCCTTCCCCACCCACCCTCATTGTAAAAGCAAGCAACTTGATACATGTTACACATGTGTAGTCATGTAAAATACTTCCATAATAGTCATGTTGTGAGAAACTAAGTATATTTCCCTTCATTCTATCTTACCCCCCATTTATTCTATTTATTCTTTTGACCCTGTCCCTCCTCAGAAGTGTTTGCTTCTAATTATCCCCTCCCCCAGTCTCCCCTTCCCTCCATTATCCCCTTGCTCTCTTATCCCCTTACTTTCTCTTTTCCTCTAGGATAAGACAGATTTCCATACCCAATTGAGGGTGTATGTTATTCCTTCCTTAAGTCAAATCCGATGAGAATAAGATTCACTATTTCCCTTTCACCTTTCCCCACTTCCTCTCCACTGTAAAAAAAAAAAATCTTGTCTGTTTCATGTGAGATAATTTACCCCCATTCTATCTCTCCCTTTCTCCTTCACCCCTTAATTTTATTTTCTAGAAATCACCCTTTCATCTTCAACTCACCCTGTGCCATCCATCCATCCATTTATCTATCTATCTATCTATCTATCTATCTATCTATCTATCTATCTATCTATCTATACGTACACATTTTTTTTTTGCCTCCCACTACCTTAATACTGACAAAGGACTCATGAGTTACAAATGTCATATTTTCATGCAGGAATATAAACAGTTCAACCTTAATAAGTCTCTTATGATTTCTTTTTCCTGTTTACCTCATCATATTTCACTTGGATCTTGTGCTTGAAAGTCAAATTCTCTACTCAGCTCTGGTCTTTTCATCAAGAATACTTGAAAGTCCTCTATTTCACTGAATGATTATTTTTTTTTTACCCTGAAGGAATAAACTTAGTTTGGCTGGATAAGTGATTCTTGGTTGTAATCCTATCTCCTTTGCCCTTCAGAATATCATATCCCACGCTCTCTGGTCCCTTAATGTAGAAGGTGCTAATTCTTGTGTTATCTTGATTGTGTTTCCACAATACTTGAATTGTTTCTTTCCGGTTGTTTGCAATATTTTCTACTTGACCTGGGAACTCTTGTATTTGGCTACAATATTCCTAAGAGTTTTCCTTTGGGGATCTCTTTTATGAGTTCATCAGTGGATTCTTTCATTCTCTATTTTGCCCTCGTGTTCTAAAATATCAGGGCAGTTTTCCTTGATAATTTATGGAAAGATGATGTCCGGACTCTTTATTTTTTGATCATGACTTTCAGAGAATCCAATAACTTTTAAATTCTCTCTCCTGGATCTATTTTCCAGGTCAGTTTTTTTTTTTTTTCCCCATGAAATATTTCGCATTCTCTTCTATTCTTTCATTTTTTTTGGATTAGTTTTATGGTGCCTCAATTTCTCATAAAGTCACTAGCTTCTAATTACTTCATTCTAATTTTTATGGAAATATTTTATTCAGTAAGCTTTTGGACTTCCTTTTCCATTTGGCCAATTTTATTTTTAGGGCATTATTCTCCTCATTGGCTTTTTGGTTCTATTTTGCCATTTGGTTTAGGCTATTTTTCAAAGTGTTATTTTCTTCAGTATTATTTTGGGTTTCCTTTAGCAAGAGGTTGACTTGTTTTTCATTATTTTCTTCCATCACTCTTAGTTTTTCCTGTACTTATTTTACTCACTTCTCAAAATCCTTTTTGAGCTCTTCCATGGCCCTTATAAGACTAATTCATACTTTTCTTGGAGGCTTTGGACGTAGGAGCTTTGACTTTGTTGTCTTCTTCTGGTTGTATATTTTGATCTTCTTTGTCACTGAAATAAGATAATATAGTCTGACACTTTTTACACTGCTTGCTCATGATCCCAGTCAATACCTTGAGTTATGAACTCTTTGTTCAGGTAGGGGTCTGTTTCCAGTGTGAAGAATGTGCTGTCCCAAGCTCCAGGGGTTTTGGGCAGCTGTTTTCAGAGATACTTCTGTAAATTTTCGGTTCTTCCAAGGGTGATTATGATTAAGGGCGAGGTGTTTACTTCTCTCCTGCCCTGTGCTCTGGTGTATGAGTGACCACAAGCACTCTTTTCTGTCTTGGAATGGTGAAGAGGATTTTCTCCTCACTGCCATTACAAGCTCCACCACACCAGCACTCTTCCTGCCCCAGGACCACCACCCAGTACTGTGACCCAGATCCAAGAATTAGCAAAGGAAGAGTACCCGGCCTCAGAAAAGAGATCTCTGCAATTCCCCTCTGATCAGCCACTCAATTCCCCCTCAGTCTGTGGGCCAGAAGTTCTGGAGGCAGCCCCCCCCCACCCAGGGCCAAGCTCAGGGACTCAGTCTGGGACAGTGCTTTTCTCTCTCACCACAGACACAGACTTTTTCCACTGACCTTCTAAGTTGTCTTTGGCATCATGGGTTGAGAAGTCTGGAAACCACCACAGCTGCCTGTGTTTCAATCTTCTGAGGCCTGCTACAGGTTCACTATGGCCTGTATGCCCACACCAACCTGTGTTCCTCTCCCAGCCCAGTGCTATATACCTTTACCAATCAACTGTCCAGGTTTTCTTTGGCTAGAAATTTGTTTCACTCTGTCTTTTTGTGGGTTCTGCTGCTTTAGAATTTGTTTAGAGTCATTTTATAGGTATTTGGAAGGGTTTGGGGGAGAGCTCAAGCAAGTCACTGCTTTTACTCAGCCATCTTTGCCTGTATATTGGGTAATTTAAAGGAAAGAGAAAACAAGGGACTTATTCAGGGTCAAAGAAATAGTAAGTGTCTAAAACAGAATTTTAATTCAGTTCTTGACTGCATGTCTAACCCTTTATCTATTGTACCAATTAACTGTCTCTAGGCATCCACTGAGGATACTGTAGTTAGTAATTCCCACCCCTAAAAGTCTACAGAAATACTTGTTCTTTCAGATTCCTTCAAAAATATGCTGTGGGTAACTGAGTTTCATAAGCCTTTTTTTCCTAAAGGGAGATTTATAGCTCCTTTTGGACTATTTCAGTCTTTTCCATACATCACCTCTACCACAGTCCATAGCTTATGTGCTATCTTGAGGGTCATCTGCTACTGTTATCTATCTTACTCTGAGTTGGCTAGTTATGAAAAGTAAGTGAAAAGCCATGTTGCCAAATGCTTTCAATGAGGATAAACATAGCATCAAGGACAGCTATTCCACTGAAGGTAAATTCTTCAACTTGAAAAGACTACAAACCAAGACCAAAGTGAAGGGAGTGTTGGTACATGATTTTGTTTGCAGAGGACTGTGCACTCATGCATCCTCTGGAGCTGAGGTGCAACAAAATATGGATCAATTGTCTCCTGCTTATGCTAATTTTGGCCTAACAATTAACACCAAGAAAACACAGGTGCTCCATCATCCACCAACACCATCCATATGTGGAAATGTTGGTTAGAGCAAATGGAGAAGTTTTGAATGTTATGGATAGCTTCACTTACCCTGGTAGTGGACTTTCCAGGGATGCACACATTGGTAATGAGATTGACACACAAATTGCCAGAGCTAACTCAGTGTTTAGGAGGCTCTGAAGGAAAGTATGGGAGAGAAGAAATATTAGACTAACTATCAAACTGAATGTCTACAGAGCCATTGTGCTGACCTCATTGTTATATGCCTGTGAACCCTGAACATTATACCAGCACCATACCAGGAAACTGAATTGCTTCCATTTGAATTGTCTTAGGAATATTCTGAAGATCAGTTGGCAAGTTAAGATACCAGACACCGAGGTCCTTTCTAGAATTAAACTGTTCAGCATTCAAAATGCTTCAGAGAATGCAACTCTGATGTGCTGGCCACATTGTTCAAATGCAAAATGTACACTTGCCAAAAAGACTATTTTTATGGAGAACTCACGTAAGGCAAGTGTTCACGCAGTGGTCAGAAGAGGCGATACAAGGACAGTCTGAAGGTCTCTCAAGAATTTTGGAATTGATTGTGTGACATGGGAGGCACTGGCACAGAACTACTCAGCATGGCATGCACACATCAGAAAAGGTGCTGTGCTCTATGAGCAAAGCACAATTGAAATAGCTCAAGAGAAACACAAGGTACAAACTTAGAGAATCCTCACCAAAGGTTCATGCAGACTACTTGTGCCCGACATGTGGTAGAACCTGCTGAGTTCTTATTGGTCTGATGAACCACAGTCAGGTAAACTAAAACGTGATTCTAGCACAGTGATGTCATTTTGGTCCTCTTCAAAAACAAAGGACAACAACAATCTTTCTTGCTCTGAGTGGACTAGTTATGAAAAGTAAATATCTCCTGTATAGAAGAAAGCTACATAGAGGTTTCATCACAGCCTCTCAGACTATTACTGTGAAGTCCTCTTCAGCTCTCCCCAGTCATCCCTCTCAAACAATTATTGAGAAACTGTCTTCACCAAGGATACATCATAAGGTAGATGAAGCCTGTACTAAGGTGAGGTCTCTTCTTTGAATTATTCTGTTTGACTCTTTTCTGGAACTCTTCCCTTTGATTATTCTCTCCTCCACTAAGAATCCTTCAGTTCAACTGGCATTTAACTTTTGGTCAGAATTCCATTGCACTTTTTAGTTCTTTTTATACATGCTTTGCCTAGGCAAAAATCCATAGAGCTCTACTATTCTTAAACTGAAAAGGAGCTGAATGACACTTTGGTGAGAAAACTATTTTAACCTCCACCCATCATTCACTTCAGATCTATTCAAATAGCAGTGGTTTTGCTGGTTTGAGAAGACTGAAAAGGTTGTTGACTTTTGACACTACTCTCAAGCAAAACATTATAGTTTGATCTCACTCAAGTTTCTGTATTCACACAAAATTATAATAGAATGTAAAATATGATGTATATGAATTCTTTCATTTATTTATCCTTAACAGTATTTTCAACATATTTAGAAAAGCTAAAATGCTTAAGCAGAAGAAATACTTCTTTGAGACAGAAAGTGCCAAGCATGATAAGCACTGGATATTTTAATTAAAAAAATAATTTCCTGTATCTTAGTGAGATATTATTTATTACAGATGTCATTTTTGAATAATTTTGTTTATTATTAGGATGAGTGTGTTGGTCATATGAAAGTAGTAATTAAATTTAAAAAAAGTAGAAAAGGTACCAATAATAATAGACTACCTGACTTTGAGTCATTTTTTTAAAAGAATGTACAAGTTAATAATTAACTACACTTAATCTGGTTATTCCTTCTCATTTATGATATAGGCTTTGCTTCACTCTAAATCATATAATTATGGGGAAATTAAGATGTTGATATGATTGTGGGAAATTGGGAAGTAGGTACTAATCACAAAATATTCCATACATAGTCTGGTATTTCTTATAATAATCAGAAAATAAATATTTGTAAAATGTTCCAGGATGTACTGCATAATAATCACAAGTAATAACCCCAGGATTTATAAATCTCTGACCAATAAGAAGAGAGAACAACCACGCTACTGAAGATTCTGTAAATCAATTGGCTTTATATTATTGACTACAAGCTAGTTCTATTAACTCCCAAATGGTGTTTGTTCTACCTATTGAGTAGGTCTTGGACCTGATTGATTGGCAAGTTGCCTTACTAATAAATTGATTCACTTGAAAATTCAAACTTCTGTTTTTTCAGTTTCTATCATGATAGTTGGAAAGCCAAGAAGGAGGTCTATAAAGGGACCTTGGCCCTTAAGACTGACCACTTTGGGGAATTCTCTAGAGTGCTCTGGTTTACTTTCACCAAGGAACTTCTCTGTGGAGGACTGCCACAGAAGTCAGGCTCCCCAATGACTTTGATCTCAAATTCTTCCAAGCTAAGGTAAGCCACTCCTTTGCTGTTCAGGAATTGTCCTTGAGGTATTATTAAATTTTGTGAAATTTGTTCAAAAACTATTAAGATTATATCAACAAATTATCTTGGCCCTGATTTGGCACATTTGGTTGTTGATTATTAAGGAAATTAAGATCAGCTACTGAAGCATCTTGCCCACAACAAATGTACTATTGGTTTTGCTGGGCTGCGCTGTCTAATAGGTCATGCCCACAGCCTCTTAAAGGGACATCTTTCAAGTGTACTATTCCATCTTTTCCTTCTGCTCCTCTATCTTACTCTCTTTTTACTGTAGGTAACTTGATATCTTTTGAAAACAAGAAACTGGTTGCTGGTGTCTTTCCTGGAATGATTTGTACATGATGTCACCCAGTTTGGAAATCTGGTACCTTTAAGACTCTCAACTTTTCAGTTCCTATGATATCTCCACATTGATGAAGACCCTTGGTTTTTATAAATCAATTTCAGTTCATTTTTAGAAGTTATAATGCTACTTGGGAAGATGTAGCTGATTTAATGCAAACCTTGCTCTCCTCGGGGAAAGAATTGCTATCATAAAGGCTAGCGTATTTCATCTTTTATCTTCTACTACTGATGACTTCTCCTTTATTAAAAACAACCTCAACGTTGAAAAATGTACATAGCAGTTCAAAGCTAAACAGATAGATGAGGTCTAGGTAACCACAGAAGGCAAATCACTCTTTCACCAGAGCTTCTATCACCAGGCATGTCTGCCTGTTCATAACAGGCAGGGCACTTTAGCATTCAGGGAATAGTTGGTACAGTACAGTGGGCTTGGGTTGCCCCTGGCATCACCTTGGTTGCAGCTTATATTTGTTCTTCCTGTCCTATTTGGCAGACTTACAACTAGTGTGAGAGTTATTGCCCTTTACTTTATACTCCATTTTATCATTTGCAAATTCATTTTCCTAGAGCTGACCACTATGGTTTGCTTGTTATTGTAGACCAACTTACTCTTTGGGTGGAAGTATTTCCTACTTCATGAAAGACATCTGAAAAGATCTTTGGTTTTATTGGACTCTGATCCTAATATTAATGAGGAGGGTTGTGTGGCAGCTTATAGTTAATATAATTGAGCTACATTAGAAACGACATACATTGTATGTACATACTAACATATAGGGACTAGAATAAGGAAGTGATAATCTCTGTACTCAGTCCTTGTCAAACCATCTTTGGAGCACTGTATTCAGTTCTAGTCGCTAAATAAACACATGGATAAGTGTAGAGTCTCCACAGAAATGTAATCAGGATGGCAAAGGGCCTCAAGTTCATGACATATGAGGTTTCTTGAACATACTGGACATATTTAGCTTAGAGAAATTAAGACTCATTGGAGGATATGTGAGCCAAATTCTGGAGGCAGGATTGCATTTATTCTATTTGGTCTAAGTGTGCATAAGTAAGAACAAGAGCTGAAACTGCCTGTAAGCAATTTTAGACTCAATAGAACATTTGGAGTTGTTTAAAAGTGAAATGGTTTGCCTGCAGAGGTGGTAGGATCCACCTCTTTTTTAATCTTCAAATGGAAGCTGGATAACCACTTGTTGGTTATGTTGGTTATATTATAGTAAGGATTTTTATTCCATAGTACAAGGGTAAAAAACAAAACAGAAAAAAAAAAAACAACCTATAGAAAGTTGACTGCTGCCTGATTTTGTATGCCTCATAAACTAAAAGTGATTTTTTACATTATTTAAAAAATGTTTTTATTATATTTAGAAAGGAAAAAAAATAATCTTAGCTCCCAGTAGGGGAAAATAAATAGACATAAAACCTAAATTAAACAAACAAGATGGGTTTCATTTATAGGTTAAGGTTTCTGATACTTGCTATCAGTGCGATAGATTTAATATGATTATGGGATATCTAGTTTGAAATGTCCAATAGGCAATTGGTGATGCATCATGAGAGTAAACATATATTTAGACATAATTTGCATAAATATAAGCCAATGTGACTTGATTAGTTTACAAAAGAGAAACATAGAAGGAGAGAACAAGAGGGCCCAGGATAGAAAGATGATGAGCACCTACATAGGGAGTATGGTGCATATGGTGATCTAATAAAGGAAACCAAGAATGAGAGGCCAGAAAGGCAGGAGAACTGGAAAAGAGAGTAATATTATGAAAACTTAGATAAGAGAGAGTATTCAGGAAGCAATAGTAGTCAGCAATGACAAATATAGCAGAAAAATCAAGAACAATTAAGATTGAGAAAAGATCATTTTATTCACCAATTAAGAAGTCACTGGTAACTTTGGAGAGAATAATTTCAGTTGAATGATGAGGCCAAAGCCAGTTCTTGAAGATTTGACTGAGTGAGAGGAGAGAACACAGAAGTAATGAATGTAAAGACTTTTTTCAAAGAGTGTAAAAAAAGGAGAGATACAGGATGAAAATGTAAAGGAGGCAAGCAAAGCTATTCAATGTTCTCAATGATTTTATTGTGCATTCTTTTTTTTGAAGAATTTTGAAAGCTGTTGAATATAATGCACTGCTTTTAAGGAAAAAATAGGTACTTTTCTATATTACTTGTCCTTAAACACCCTTAAAGTTAAAAATACTTTCAACTCTCTGGGCCTTAGTTTCACATTCTTTAAGTAGGGATGCCATATGTGAAAGTATGTATGTGATGATATCTATCATCTCAGTATTAACAGTCTAAGTCTCTAAGGTAAGGATAAGGCCTTACAGAGTGTACTGGATAATTTCTGGCTTGCTATGCTATTCTTTTCCTTTTCTGCATATACTTTCCTTTATATATAATATTTTATTTTCCCCTAATCACATGTCAAAATAATTGTAACATTTTTTAAAAGTTTTGACTTCCAAATTCTTTCTCTCTCTCCGTTCCTGAGACAATAAGCAATCTGATGTAGGTTAAACATGTGCAGTAATGTAAACCATTTCAATATTAGTCATTTTGTACAAGAAAACTTGAACAACAACAAAAAGAAAGAAAGAAAGAAGGAAAGAAAGAAAGAAAGAAAGAAGGAAAGAAAGAAAGAAAGAAAGAAAGAAAGAAAGAAAGAAGGAAAGAAAGAAAGAAAGAAAAAGAAAGAAAGAAAGAAAAAGAAAGAAAAACACTATGCTTGAATCTATATTCACATAACATAGTTTCTTTCTGTGGAGGGAGATAGCATTTTTCATCATGAGTCCTTTGGAATTCTCTTGGATCATCATGTTATTGAGACTAAGTCATTCACAGTTCTTCATCATACAATAGTTCCTGTGCACAATTTTCTCCTGATTGTAATCACTTAACTTTATGCATATACTTTCAAAGATTCTGAATATGTGGGTATGTGTGTGCATGTATGTATTCATGTATATTTCTTCTCACACAGAATATTCATATATATGTATGTGTGTACATATATATGTATATATATATATATATACACACACACACACACACACACATACATACGTATGTATATAGTATTTACATAATCATTCAGTCAAAAGAGAATCTAATACTTGGCCTTTATGACCTTTCTTGTTCTGAAAGGTATAAGAAAGAGATCTCAGGTCCCTGTTGCTAGCCCTAAGACTATAGTCAACACCTCAGGTGAGGAGCCGGCCAGGCCATTTTCATCCCCTCCCTCGTTTTGTCCATATCGACAAAAATATGAAAGCACTCTACAGTATCATTAAAACAAATTCTATGGATCCTTTTGCCTCATCTACCAAATCCTTCATTTCTTAGGTCCCACTAAACTCTGGATATTTCTTATCTGCAATTCTGTGGGAGTTTGTTTGTTTTTGGTCAGGCAATGGGGTTAAGTTACTTGCCCAAGGTCACAAAGCAATTCTGTATGAGTTAAATCAGAGTTTAGCTCCAATCTAACCTATGATCCTGCTATTCTATTGATTGTGCACATGGACATGTATATCATTTCAATGAGCCGAGTGACCAGCTACGATCCTTCCAATAAGGTGAAACTTAATCTGTTTTGCCATTGCTCCCTAAAGCATACTGGACTTTACCATCTGTTTTGCTATTATGCCCTCCAGACCCCTTGGTAGTATTATCTGACCTGTTTTACCCTGTGTGTAGATCTTTTTCTTTTCCCCTGTCTCTCTCTCTCCATTTTTTTTTTGTTGTTGTTGTTTTTTGGCTAAGCAATGGGGTTAAGTGGCTTAACCAGAGTCACACAGCTAGTAAGTGTTATTGTCTGAGGCCAGATTTGAACTCAGATCCTCCTGAATTCAGGGCCAGTACTCTATCCACTGTTCCACCTAGCTGCACCTCTTCCCCTGCCTCTTAAGTGCCCCCTAAGGACTCTGGGGGATTTTCATCTGCCATGAAAGTGAAACTTCTTGTATGTGTTGTAAACTTGCTGATAGCAGGGCTGTCCTGCTTTTCATTTTTCTCCTGTATATATAATACTTACACAGTGCTTAGTACACACTAAATGACAAATAAATACCTTTCTGTTCCTTTGAATCAAAATTTGGGAAACTGTAGTTTGTTCAATAGTATGCATAATAATATGCTAGAAATCGGGATTGTAATCCAGTCAGAAGAAGATATGGGGAGCAGACAGGTGGCACAGTGAAGAGAACTACAGCCTTGGAGTCAGGAAGACCTGAGTAAAACTCCAACTTCACACACTTGACACTTACTAGCTGTGTGACCCTGGGCAAGTCACTTAACCCTAAATGCCTCACTAAAAAGGAAAAGAAGAAGAAGAAGAAGAAGAAGAAGAAGAAGAAGAAGAAGAAGAAGAAGAAGAAGAAGAAGAAGAAGAAGAAGAAGAAGAAGAAGAGAAGGAGAAGAAGAAGAAGAAGAAGAAGAAGAAGAGAAGAAGAAGAAGAAGAAGAAGAAGAAGAAGAAGATGTGGCATTGGTATTTATCATTGTTTTAGTAATTCAAATGTCTTTCCTTGATATATTCTGACCACGATTGATGAGAAAACAATCTAATAAATTGAGAATTCCCAAAAATAGAAGGGTATGGAAGATTGTCAGAAACTCAAATCCAAATTAAGCTCCAAATCTGTTCTTTAAAGTTGGGTTTTAAGAACATTTTAAACCTCATATAAACAATTCATTAGATTTTTTGGGGGAAGAAGTGCAGCGGAATCAGGAACAACACAGGTTGGAATCACAATGGCTCCCAGAATGATGAAGCAGTTAGTTATTAGAATGCTGACAAGCTAAATAAGATAAAACAAAAACAAAAACAAAACTCACAAAATGTTCTGTCTTAATGAAACATTGGCTCTCTAATTTTAGCATGTATGATTTTCAAATTTCTTCCAAAAGCTCTTCAAGGGGATGTATTCTGAGCTAATAAAGCAGAAAATACTTGCTGCCAATCATTTGATAAATATTTTTAATTGTTAAAATTGTACTGAAATCTGTAAAAGTTTATATGGTCCACACTTATGCTCTTATTAAATAAGGCTAATAAATAGAGACACTATGGCATGTTAATTAATTAAATTTGTAGTTACTTAAATGTTTATGTCTTTTCCTTTGAAGTTATCAATAGATTTGACAAAATCTTCCTCTAATTGAATTTTATAAAAAATATTACAGAGATTTTTGGAGAGCAGAAATAAGTAACTCTATATTAGAGAAAAATATCAATTTATATAGCTAAGTTCCTGAATGTCTATTGATACAGATATGTTAAGTGACTTACATTTCTTAATAAATCTTTTATGAGAAGTTCATAATAGAAGAAATAGTACTGGTTATTATACAAGTATGATATTCACCTCATTCGCTCTGCCCCATCTACAAATTTCATCCTCATGAATATCCCCCTGGACATTTGGGGAAAAGGTTTCCAAAACTCTTTTATGTGTTATATTCTATTAGAATGTAACATTTTTTAAGAAGAGAAATAACATTATTTTGTGTGTTTTGTATCCCCACTACTTAGTACAGTGCCTGAAACCTAGTTAGCCCTTAAATGCTTCTTTCTCTGTCTCTTTCTCTCTGTCTCTGTCTCTGTATCTGTCTCTCTCTTTGTATGTGTGAGAGATCTGTCTCTTTCTCTGTCTGTCTCTGACTCCACAAGTTTAGCACTATGAACTTGCAAAATCATAATAATTTCTAGATCTTTTGGTCTTTTTCAAAAGAGGATGCCATTAGTAGCTTTCCTGATTAACCTCAAAAGTGGTGATGGTTCTGGGAGCCAAGATGGTGGAGAAAGAAGTAAGTTGCTCTTACTCTCCCTTATTAACCTCTGAAAGTCCAGAAAATATCACCCCAGAAAAAAACCCTGGAACAGCTGAAGCAGAAGAAAGACGAGGTGCAGCAGTCTGATAGCCCATTTACCTTGAGGGATTAACAGGAAAGGCCTCTCTTTCCCTGGGGGAAAGAGAGCAGTATAGAATGGGAGGCATCCCAGCAAGCAAGAGGAAGGTCCCATTTCAGCATACCATGGGTAGATCCTGAAACCCAGGGGGTGAAGTAGGCAAACACCAACACCAGAACTCACAAGTGCCTCACTAAGGGCAGGGGAAAAAGTGGAAATCACCTCAAAAAACCATATGGATTTCAGCACTGTTTAGCAACCAAGTCTCTCAGTGCCTCAGCAAAGCTCAGGGAAGTGCTTCAAGGGAACCCAGGCAAAGAAACGTCCTGCAACATCCATTTGAAAGGAGTTGAAAGAAGGGAAAGTAAGGAAAGGCCCAGATAAGGAGGCAACCTCCAGGGATCAGACTACCCACTCCTACTCCTAGAGTTCCAGTGTTGCTGTTTTCAACCCAACACCAGGTAAGCTGCCAGAGCCCTACAGCCTCCAACTGCCAGCAGTTGAGGACACAGCACACAAAGCTACTGACCAGGCCCTGGGCTCCCAACACAAGAAGCTTCGGTCAGTGTCCCCTGCTCCCTACCAGGAGAGCTCAAACTCTTTAAAAACCAGGAAATAAGTGAAAACCAAAAGCAAGAAGAAATGTATGGTAGATTCTTTTTATGGGAACAGTGAAGATCAAGGCAGAAATTCTGAAAAAGACAATATAGCCACATCTGGAAACTCAAAAGGGAATATGAACTGGTCTGAAGTCCAAAAAGACTTCTTGGAAAAGCGCAAGAAGGATCTTAAAAGTCAAATGAGAGAGGTAGAAGAAAAATTGGGAAAAGAAATGAGAAATATGCAAGAGAGAGTGAATAGCTTAGAAAAAGGACAAAACTTAAATGTAGGAAACAAGTTCTTAAAAAATGCAATTGGCTACCTGGAAAACAAAGTACACTGAAGAAAACAATTCCCTAAAAAATATAATTGGCCAAATGGAGAAGGAGATACAAAATCTAATAGAAGAAAACAATTTGTTAAAACTTTAAATTTGGCAAATGGAAGTTAATGACTGTATGAGAGAGCAAGAATTAGTCAAACAGAAAAAAAAAGAATGAAAAAATAGATGAAAATATAAAATACCTCACTGATAAAACAAATGACCCGAAAAATAGATCTAAGAGAGACAATTTAAAAATTGTTTGCCTACCTGAAAATCTCAGTGAAAAGAAAGAGCCTGTACAGTACATTTCATGACATGATCAAGGAAAATTCTGAGGTCCTTGAACCACAGGGTAAAATAGTCAGAGAAAGAATTCATTGAGATGGAAGAGCCAAGATGGCAGAGTGAAAGCAGTGACTTGCTTGAGCTCTCCATCAAACTCCTCCAAATACTCATAAAAATTGGCTCTAAACAAATTCTGAAGCAGCAGAACCCACAAAAAGACAGAGTGAAAAAATTTTCAGGCCAAGACAACCTGGATGGTTGATCAGAAAGGTGTATCGCGCTGGGCTGGAAGCACAGCGTGGGAGCACAGGCCACAGCAAACCTGGAGCAGGCCTCAGAGGAGTGAATCATGGGCAGCTGTGGAGGTTTCCAGACTCCTCAACCCACTAATGCCAAAGGTAACTTAGAAGGTAAGTGGGAAAAAGGGGAATCCAGTGGCTGATCAGAGAGGGATTGCAGGGATCTCTTTGCCAGTGCTGAGGCAGGAATCTCTTCCTTTGCCCATGTTTGGATCTGGGTCACAGTTCTGGGTGGCGGTACTGGGGTGAGGAGGAATGCTGGCTTGGTGGAGCTTGTACTGGCTCTGGAGAGGAACCCCTCCTGACAGTTGCAGGACAGAAAGGTATACTTGTGGTCCCAGGCCAAGAAAGGAGCAAACACCTTGCCCTTTATCATACCACCTTGTGAGAAATGAAAATTTACAGGTACCTACAAGTATCTCTTAAAATAGCTGTACAAACCCCTGAAGCTTGGGACAGTACATTCTCCACATTGGAAGTAGGCTCTTAACTTAACAAAGAGTTTACAACTCAAGTAATTGGCCGGGATCACGAGCAGGCACTGCAAAAAGAGTCAGACTATATTATTTTACATTAGTGAAAATGAAGATCAAAACATACAACCAGAATAAGACAACAAAGTCAAAGCTCCTACATCCAAAGCCTCCAAGAAAAATATGAATCAGTCCCAGGCCTTGGCAGAGCTCAAAAGGGATTTTGAGAAGCAAGTAAGGGAAATAGAGGAAAAACTGGGAAGAGAAATGAGAGCCATGCAAGAAAATCATGAAAAGCAAGTCAACAGCTTGCTAAAGGAGACCCAAAAAAATACTGAAGAAAATAACACCTTAAAAAATAGCCTAATCCAAATGGCAAAAGGAGTCAAAAAAAGCCAATGAAGAGAAAAATGCCCTAAAAAAACCAATTGGCCAAATGGAAAAGGAAGTACAAAAGATTACCGAAGAAAATACTTTCTTAATAATTAGAATAGAGCAATTGGAAGTTAGTGACTTTAGGAGAAATCAAGACACTGTAAAACAAATCCAAAAGAATGAAAAATTAGAAAAACAATGTGAAATAGCTCATTGAAAAAACAAGTGACCTGGAAAATAGATCCAGGAGAGAGAATTTAAAAATTATTGGACTATCTGAAAGCCATGATCAAAAAAAGATAATACACATTATCTTTCAAGAAATTAACAAGGAAAACTGCCCTGATAATTTAGAACCAGAGGGCAAAATATAAAGTGAAAGAATCCGCAGATCTCTGGCTGAAAGAGATCCGCAAAAGAAAAACTCCTAGGAATATCATAACCAAATTCCAGATTTCCCAGGTCAAGGAGAAAATATCACAAGCTGTCAGAAGGAAACAATTCAAGTACTGTGGAAACACAATGTGGATAACACAAGATTTAGCAGCTTCTAAGTTAAAGGACCATAGGGCATGGAATATAATATTTCAGAGGGCAAAGGAGATAGCATTATAACCAAGAATCACCTGCCCAGCAAAACTAAGTATAATCCTTCAGGGGAAAAAATGGTAATTCAGTGAAATAGAGGACTTTCAAGAATTCTTGATGAAAAGACCTGAGTTGAATAGAAAATTTGACTTTCAAATACAAGGCTCAAGTGTAACATGAAGAGGTAAACAGGAAAGAGAAATCATAAGAGATTTATTAAGGTTGAAATGTTTACATTCCTGCATGGAAAGATGATATTTATAACTCATGAGACCCCTTGTCAGTATTAGGGTAGTTGGAAGGAAAAAAATTATACAAATGTATATAGATAGATAGATAGATAGATAGAGGGCACAGGGTGAGTTGAAGGTTAAGGGGTCATATCTGGAGAATAAAATTAAGGGATGAGAGAGGATTATACTGGGATAAGAAGAAAGGGAGAGGTAGAATGGGGTAAGTTATCTCAAAAAAAAAAACAGAAAAGAAAAATTTCTTACAGTGGAGGGGAAAAGGCAAAAGGTGAAAGGGAATGAGTGAATCTTATTCTCCTAGGATTTGGCTTAAGGAGGGAATAACATACACATTCAAATTGGGTATGTAAATCTGTCTTATCCTACAGGAAAATAAGGGGAGAAGGGGACAAGAGAGCAGGGGGACAATAGAGAGGAGGGCAGATTGGGAAAGGGGGGTAATCAGAAGTAAATACTTCTGATTTCAAAAGAAAGAATAGAATAAATGGGAGGGCTGGATAGGATTAAGGGAAATAGACTTAGTTTTTCACATGTCTACTATGGAAGTGTTTTGCATACCTGCACATGTACAACCTATATTGAGTTGCTTCTCTTTTTAATGAGGGTGGGTGGAGAGGGAGGAAGAGAGAAAATTTGAAATCTAAAGTTTTAAAATCATATGTTTTTTAAAAAGTTTTTACATGCTACTGGGAAAGAAGAAATACAGGAAATGGGGTACAGAAGACTGTCCTGTCCTACAGGAAAATAGAAGGTGAAGTGGATAAGAGAAGGGGGGAGAGATAGAAGAAAGGACAGACTAGGGGAAGGGATATTCAGAATGCACGCCATCCTGGGGTGGACAGAGGGGTGAGATGTGGTTAAAATTCGGAAATCAAAAACTTATGGAAGTGAATGTTGAAAAGTAAAAATAACTAAATTTACATTAAAAAAGAAAAGAAAGAATTCATTGATCTCTTCCTGAATGAGATCCCAAATTGAAACCACCAAGGAATATAGTAGCCAAGTTCCAAAATTATCAGATCAAAGAGAAAATACTGCAAGCAATTAAAAAGAAACAATTTAAATATCAAAGAATATAGTAAGGATTACATAGGACCTTTCAACTTCTAAATTAAAACACCATAGTGCACAAACTTTCCAATTTAATGTAATCAAAATTATCCATTTTGCTTTTCATAATGTTCTCTGTCTCTTGTTTGGTCATGAATTATTCTGTTCTCCATATATCTGATAGGTAAACTATTCTTTACTCTCCCAGTTTGCTTATGGTATCAGCCTTTATGTCAAAATAATGAACCCATTTTGACTTTAGTTTGGTCTATGTCTAGTTTCGGCCATACTCTTTTCCAGTTTTCAAAGCAGTTTTTTTTTTTTAAAGACTGGGTTTTTATCCCAGAAGGTGGGGTCTTTGGGTTTATCCAATAAAAGATTACTACAGTCATTGACTTCTGTGTCTTGCATATTTAACCTATTCCACTGACCCACCACTCTATTTCTTAGCCAGTACCAAGCAGTTTTGATGATTGCTGCTTTATAATATAATTTAAGATCTGGAATTGCTAGGCCACCTTCCCCTGCACTTTTTTCAATATTTCCTTTGATATTCTGGACCTTTTGTTCTTCCAAATCAATCTGGTTATTATTTTTTAACTCCATAACATAATTTTTTTGGCAGTTTGATTGGTATGGCACTGAATAAGTAAATTAGCTTAGGTAGAATTGACATTTTTATTATATTAGCTCAGCCTACCCATGAGCAACTGATGTTTTTCCAATTATTTAGATCTGACTTTATTTGTGTGAAAAGTGTTTTGTAATTGTGTTCATAGAGTTCCTGGGTTTGTTTTGGGAGGTAGACTCCCAAATATTTTATAATGTCTACAGTAATTTTAAATGGAATTTCTCTTTTTATCTCTTCCTGTTGGGCTTTGTTGGTAATGTACAGAAATGCTGACGATTTATATGGGTTTATTTTATGGCCTCCAACTTTGCTAAAGTTGTTCATTATTTCAAGTAGTTTTTTACTTGATTTTCCAGGTTTCTGTAAGTATATTATCATGTCATCTGCAAAGAGTGATAGCTTTGTTTCTTCTTTGTCTGTTCTAATACCTTCAATTTATTTTTCTTATCTTATTGTTAAAGCTAAGTTTTCCAGTACAATATTGAATAACAGTGGTGATAATGGACATCTTTGTTTCACCCCCAATCTTATTGGAAATGCTTCTAGTTTGTCCCCATTACACATTATGCTTGCTGAAGGTTTTAGATACATGCTATTTATTATTGTAAGGAAGACTCCATTTATACCTATCCTGTCTAGTGTTTTTAAAAGGAATGGGTGTTGTATTTTTTCAAAAGCTTTTTCTGCATTTATTTAGATGATCATGTGGTTTCTGTTGGTTTTGGTGATGATATGCTCAATTATGCTGATACTTTTCCTAATATTGAATCAGCCCTGAATTCCTGGTATCAGCCTTACCTGGTCATAGTGATAATCTATTTACTAATATTTTGTTTAAAATTTTTCCATCTGTATTCATTAGAGAAATTGGTCTATAAATTTCTTTCTGTTTTGACTCTTCCTGGTTTGGGTTTCAGAACCATATTTATTTTTTTTAATTTCTTTTTAAAATTTTTTTAATTTAATTTAATTTTTTTAATTTTTTTTCCATATGCTTTTGAGTTGAAACTTTTTTCTCCCTTGTTCTCCCCCCACCACCCTCCCCAAGACGGCACACAATCTGACATAGGCTTTACATTTACATACCCATTAAATATATTTTCACGTTAGTGAAGTTGTAAGTAAAAATTAAAACCAATAGGAGGAACCATCAGAAAGATGAAACAAAATTCAACTTAAGGTAAAAATAAGTGAGAGTGATTCGACTTCCATAGTTCTTTCTTTGGATGTGGACAGCATTTTCCATCCCGAGGCCTCTGGAGATGTCTTAGATCCTTGTAATGCTGAGAAGGGTTCAGTTTAACATTCTTACTCATTGCATAACATGGCTGCTATTGTATACAAAGTCCTCTGGGTTCTGCTCACTTCACTCAGCATCAGACCATATATGTCTTCCGAGGTTTTTCTGAAGTCAGCCTGTTCATTTCTTATAGAACAACAGCATTCCATTACATTCATGTACACAACTTGCTCAGCCATTCCCCAAATGATGGGCATCTTCTCAATTTCCAATTCTTTGCCACCACAAAAAGAGCTGCTATGAATAGTTTTGTACATGTGGGTCCTTTTCCCATTTGTTTGATCCCTTTGGGATATAGCCCTAGAATTGCTATTGCTGGATCAAAGGGTATGCACATTTTTGTCGCCCTTTGGGCATAGTTCCAAATTTCAGAACCGTATTTATCATAAAAAGAATTGGTAAGACTCCTTCTTCATGTATTTTCCCAAATAGCCTGTATAGTATTGGAATTAATTGTTCTTTAAATGTTTGATACAATTTGGATGTAAATTCATCTGGCCCTGGAGATTTTTTCCTAGGAAGTTCATCAATGACTTCTTCAAATTCTTTTTCTGAAATGGGGTTATTTAAGTATTTTGCTTCCTCTTCTGTTAATCTGGGCAATTTATATTTTTGTAAATATGTATCCATTTCACTAAGATTGTCAAATCTGTTGGCATATAGTTGGGCAAAATTATTTTAATTTCCTCTTCCTTGGTGGTAGCTTCACCCTTTTCATACTTGATACTAGTAATTTGGTTTTCTTCTTTCTGTTTTTTAATTAAATTAACCAAAATTTTATCTATTTTAATGCGTGTGTTTTTTTAAAATAAAAGCAGCTCTTAGCTTTATTTATTAGTTCAATAGTTTTCTTACTTTCAATTTTCTTAATTTTTCCTTTGGTTTTCAATATATCTAATTTAGTGTTTAGTTCAGGATTTTAAATTTGTTCTTTTTCTAATTCTTTTTTTTAGTTGTATGCCCAATTCATTGATCTCCTCTTTTTCTATTTTATTTACATAAGCGTTTAAAGATATAAAACTTCCCCTATTAACTGATTTTGCTGCATCACATACATTTTGGCATGTTGTTTCATTATTTTCACTCTCTTGAATGAAATTATTCATTGTTTCTATAATTTGTTGTTTGACCCAATCATTTTTTAGGATTAGATTATTTAATATCCTGTTATTGTTTAGTCTATCTTTCCTTGACCCTTTATTATATATAATTTTTATTGCATCATGATCTGGAAAAGATGCATTTAATATTTCTGCCTTTCAGGATTGGATTATGAGGTTTCTATGCCCTAGTATGTGGTCAATTTTTTTATGTTTTTAATTTTTTTTTTTTGCCATCATCTTTGATTTTGTTTTTATTTTTTTTTCACTTCCACAAGTTTTTGGGTTCCAAATTTCTCACCCTTCCCCCCACCCCAAGATGGCATGCATTCTGAATACCCTTCCCCTGTCTGCCTTCTCTTCTATCTCTCCCCCCTCCCTTCTTTTATCCCCTTCTCCTTTTATTTTCCTGTAGAGCAGGATAGACTTCCGTACCCCCATTTCCTTTATTTCTTATTTCCCAGTTGCATGTGAAAATATTTTTTTAAAACATGTGTTTTTAAAACTCTGAGTTCCAAATTTTCTCCCTTCCTCCCTCCCCACCCACCCTCATTGAAAAGGCAAGCAACTCAATATAGGTTGTACATGTGCAGTTATGCAAAACACTTCCACAGTAGACATGTTGTGAAAAACTTACTCTGTTTCCCTTCATCCTATCCTGACCTCCCATCTATTCTTTTCTTTCTTTTGACCCTGTCCCTCCTCAGAAGTATTTACTTCTGATTACCCCTTTCCCAATCTGCCCTCCTCTCTATCATCCCCCTGCTCTCTTGTCCCCTTCTCCCCCTATTTTCCTGTAGGGTAAGACAGATTGCCATACCCAATGGAATGTGTATGTTATTCTCTCCTTAAGCCAAATCCTATGAGAATAAGATTCCTCATTCCCTCTCACCTTCCCCTGTTTCCCCTCCACTGTGAGAGACTTTTCTTTCTGTTTTTTTGAGATAATTTACCCCATTCTACCTCTCCCTTTCTTCTCTGAGTATCACCCTCTCTCATCCCTTAATTTTATTCTCCAGATATGACCCCTTCATCTTCAACTCACCCTGTGCCCTCTATCTATCTCTCTGTATATACATGCATAGAATTTTTTTCCTTCAACTACCCTAATAATGACAAAGTCTCATGAGCTACAAATATCATCTTTTCATGCAAGAATGTCAACAGTTCAATCTTAATAAGTCTCTTATGATTTCTCTTTCCTGTTTACCTCTTCATGTTCCACTTGAGTTTTCTATTTGAAAGTCAAACTTTCTGTTTAGCTCTGGTCTTTTCATCAGGAATGCTTGAAAGTCCTCTATTTCACTGAATGACCTTTTTTCCCCTGAAGGATTATACTCAGTTTTGCTAGGTAGGTGATTCTTGGTTGTAATCCTATCTCCTTTGCCCTCTGGAATATTATATTCCATGCCCTGGTCCTTTAATGTAGAAGCTGCTAAATCTTGTATTATTCTGATTGTGTTTCCACAGTACTTGAATTGTTTCCTTCTGGCAGCTTGTAATATTTTCTCCTTGACCTGGGAACTCTGGGATTTGGCTACAATATTCCTAGGAGTTTTCCTCTGGGGATCCCTTTTAGGAGGAGATCTGTGGATTCTTTCAATTTATATTTTGCCCTCTGGTTCTAATATATCAGGGCAGTTTTCCTTGATAATTTCTTGAAAGGTGATGTCTAGGCTCTTTTGTTAATCATGGCTTTCAGATAGTCCAATAATTTTTAAATTCTCTCTCCTGGATCTATTTTCCAGGTCACTTTTTTTTTTCATTCTTTTGGATTTGTTTTACAGTGTCTTGATTTCTCATAAAGTCACTGTCTTCCAATTGCTCTATTCTAATTTTTAAGGAAGTATTTTCTTCAGTAATCTTTTGGACTTCCTTTTCCATTTGGCCAATTTTTTTTTAGGGCATTTTTCTCCTCATTGGCTTTTTGGACCTCTTTTGCCATTTGGGTTAGGCTGTTTTTTAAGGTGTTATTTTCTTCAGTATTTTTTTCTCTCTTTAGCAAGCTGTTGACTTGTTTTTCATGATTTTCTTGCACTCTCATTTCTCTTCCCAGTTTTTCCTCTGTTTCCCTTACTTGCTTCTCAAAATCCCTTTTGAGCTCTTCCAAGTCCTGGGACTGATTCATATTTTTCTTGGAGGCTTTGGATGTAGGAGCTTTGACTTTGTTGTCTTCTTCTGGTTGTATATTTTGATCTTCTTTTTCACCAAACTAAGATAATATAGTCTAACTCTTTTTGCGCTGCTTGCTCATGATCCCAGCCAATTACTTGAGTTTTAAACTCTTTGTTAAGGTAAGAGTCTGCTTCCAATGTGGAGAATGTACTGTCCCAAGCTTCAGGGGTTTGTGCTGTTTTCAGAGATACTTGTAGGGACCTGTAAATTTTCAGTTCTTCCAAGGTGGTATGATAAGGGGCGAGGTGTTTACTCCTTTCCTGGCCTGTGACCACAAGTATTCCTTTCTGTCCTGTAACTGTGAGGAGGGTTCCTCTCCACAGCCACTAGAAGCTCCACTGTGCCAGAGCTCCTCCTCACCTCGGCACCGCTGCCCAGAACTGTGACCCAGATCCACACACAGGCAAAGCAAGAGATTCCTGCCTCAGCACTGGCAAAAAGATCCCTGCAGTCCTTCTCTGACCAGCCACTGGATTCCCCCTCAGTCTGTGTGCTGGAAGCTCGGGAAGCAGCTGCCCCACCCCCAGGGCCATGCTTGGGGAATGGAGCTGAAACCCCACCTTCCTCTCTGACCACCGATAGAAACAGACTTTTCCCACTGACCTTCTAAGTTGTCTTTGGCATTCGTGGATTGAGGAGTCTGGAAACCTCCACAGCTGCCTGCGATTCAGTCCTCTGAGGCCTGCTCCATGTTTGCTGTGGCCTGGGTGCCCAGTCTGCACTGTGCTGTGCTCCCAGCCCAGCGCGATACACCTTTTTTATCAATCATCCAGGTTATCTTGGGCTGGAAATTTGTTTCACTCTGTCTTTTTGTGGGTTTTGCTGCTTCAGAATTTGTTTAGAGCCATTTTTTATGAGTATTTGGAGGGGTTTGGGTGAGAGCTCAAGGAAGTCACTGCTTTCACTCCTCCATATTGGCTCCGCCCCACTGTGGTTAATTATTTTTGTATATGCCATGTACCACCGAGGGAAAAAAAAAAAAAGTATATTCCTTTCTATTCCCATTCAGTTTCCTCCAGAGGTCTGTCATGCCTAACTTTTATAATGTTCTATTCACCTCCTTAAGTTCTTTCTTATTTATTTTGTGGTTAGATTTATCTAGTTCAGAGAGGTGGAGGTGGAGGTCCCCCACTAGTGCAGTTTTGCTGTCTATTTCTTCCTGTAACTGCCAGAACTTCCCCTCTAGGAATTTAGATGCTATACCATTTGGTGCATATATGTTTAGTAATGATATTATTTCTTTGTCTGTGTTGCCTTTTAGGAGGATGTAGTTTCCTTCCTTATCTCTTTTGATAAGATCTATTTTTGCTTTTGTTTTGCTGAGATCAGGATTGCTATCTCTGCTTTTTTTCTTTTTACTTCAGCTAAAGCATACTATATTCTCCTACAGCCTTTTACCTTTACCCTGCATGTATCACTCTTTTTCAAATGTGTTTTTTGTGAACAACATCTTCTATGATTATGGTTCTTAATCCATTCTGCTACCTGATTCTGTTTTATGGGAGAGTTAATCCCATTCACATTCACAGTTATGATTACTATCTGTATCTTTTGTTCCATCTTCCCCCCCTTTTTATGCTTTTATTTCTTCTTTCTCCTTTCCCCCCCTCACTAGTGTTTTGCTTTTGACCACCACCTCCTTCAGTCTCTCCCCCTTCTATTAGCCCTTTCCCTTTTCTTCCTCTTTACCCATACTGCTTGTTTCCTCCCTTTTATTTCCCCTCCCTTTTCTTTCCCCTTTTCCCTTCTACTGCCTAGAGGGCAAGTTAGATTTCTATAAGTAATTGATTATGTTATTCCCGTCTTGAGCCAAATCTGATGAGAGTAAGGTTCAAACAATGCTCACTTCTCTCCCTTCTTTCCCTCTGCTGTATTAGGATTTTCTGTCTTTTCCTGTAATGTAAATTCCTCTCCCTCCTCCTTTCTCAGTACATTTTCTTAGATCAGACTAATCCACATACTTGGATCCATTTAATCCACTTTATTAGATTTTTTAAATCATTACATCTATGAAATAGATGGACTTCCAAACCTTTCTGATAAAAAGACCAAAGCTCTATGGAACATTTGGTCTTCAAATACAAGTCTCAAGAGAGACATAAAAAGGTTTACATGGAAAAAAATATTATTAATTAGGGCAAACTGTTTATATCCCTATAAGGAAAAATGACACTTGTAACTCTTTATAACTGTATTGTTATGGCACCATGTTAAAGGGTTATATATAGAGGAGGTGGCTATAAGTTCACTTTGATGTAATGATTAAAAAAATCTAATCAGTGGGTTAAATGAATCCAAGTAAGTGGATTAATATGATCTAATCAAGAGATTGTACTGGGAGAAAAGGAAAGGAGGAGGCAGACAAGGGTAAATTATGTTATGGGAAAAGGCACAAAAACCAATTACAGCAGAGGGAAACAAGGAAGGGAAGAAGTAATGAGGGTAAAGGGAAAGAAAATGGAGGGGTTTAATAGAAAGGAGGAGGGACTGAGGGAGGCTGTGGTCAAAAGGAAAACATTAGTGAAGAGAGAAAGAGAAAAAGGAGAAAGAAACACACAAATTGGGAGGAATTAGGGTGGAGAAAAAGACACAGATAGTAATCATAGCTATGAATGTGAATGGGACCAATTCTCCCATATAACAAAATGAAGTCAAATGGATTCATGATTTAGATATAAAGGCTGATACTGTAAGGAAACTGGGAGAGCACAGAATAGTTTATCCCTCAGATTTATAGAGAACAGAAGAAATCATGGGCAAACAGAAGATAGAGAACATTGGGAAATGCAAAATAGATACATTTGATTACATTAAACAGAAAAGTTTTTGCACAAACAAAACCAATGCAACCAACATTAGAAGGAAAGCAGAAAATTGGGAAAGAATTTTTGCAACCAGTGTCTCTGGTAAGGGCCTCATTGCTAAAATATATAGAGAATTAAGTTCAATTTATAAAAATACAGGCCATCCTCCAATTGATAAATGGTCAAAGGATATGAACAGGTAGTTCTCAGATGAAGAAATTAAAGCCATCTACAGTTATATGAAAAAAATGCTCTATATCACTTTTGATTAGAGAAATGTAAATCAAAACAACTCTGAGGTACCACATCACACCTATCAGATTAGCCAATATGACAAAGCAAGAAACTGATAAATGTTGGAGAAGACGTGGGAAAATTTGAAAGGTAATGCATTGTTGGTGTAGTTGTGAAATGATCCAACTATTTTTGAGAACAATTTGGAACTATTCCCAAAGGGCTATAAAATGTGCTTACCCTTTCACCAAGCAATAGCACATCTAGGTCTGTATCCCAAAGCATTCATACAAATGAGAAAAGGATTCACATGTACAAAAATATTCGTAGCACCTCTTTCCATGGTGGCAAAGAATTGGAAATTGAGAGGATTCCCATCAATCGAGGTATGACTAAACAAGTTGTGGTATATTGATGTAATGGAATACTTTCGTGTTATAAGAAATGATGTGCAGGCAGGCTTCAGAAAAACCTGGAAAGACTTGTTTGGTATGATGCAGTGTGAAGTGAGCAGAACCAGAAGAATGTCATACACAACAGCCCCACTGCTTGATGGCTGACATTGATAGACTTAACTCTTCTCAGAAATATAAGCATCTAAGATATCTCAAAAGGCCTCATGATGGAAAATGCCATCCACATTCAAATAAAGAAATATGAAATTTGAATGCAGATCAAACCATACTATTTGCTATTTTTTTTCTTCTGTTGTGTTTTGTTTCCTGTTTCTGGTGGTTCCTCTTATTGGTTCTAATTCTTTCTTACAACATAACTAATGTGAAAATATGTTTAATAGGAATATATATGTATAACCTATATCAGATTGCAAGCCATCTTGGAGAGATAGGTGGAGAGTGAGTGGGAGAAAAATTTAAAATTTGAAAGCTTATGGAAGTGATTGATGATAAATCAAAATAAATTAATAATATAATAAAAATAATGTGGTAATGGATCTTTCCTTATATGAAGTCAAAATCCGGGCTTCCCATCAACTCATATTGACATTAATGTTGGTTCTTTTTCTTTGAAGACCAACAAAGATGATGATGATGATGATGATGATGATGATGATGATGATGATTTGCATGTTATTTCACTTTGAAGACTGAAATCCATCTTTAAAATGATCAAGTGGAGGAAGTAAGATGGCTGAGTAAAGGCAGACTCACCCGAGCTCTCTCTCAAACACCTCCAAGTACTTTTAAAAAAGGACTCTAAACAAATTCTAGAGCAGCAGAACCCACAAAAAGACAGAGTGAAACAAATTTCTATCCTAAGACAATGTGGAAAGCTTTTAGGAAAGGTCTGTTTCACCAGGGTGAGAGAGTAGGTCAGACCTACTTGGTTGTGCCCTGGGGGAAACTGAATCACTGGCAATTGTGGCAGTTTCCAGACCACTCAGCCCACAGATGCCAAAGGCAGTCAGAAGGTCAGGAGGAAGGGACTGTCACACTTAGGTGAGAGTGGAGCACAGTTCAGCATAGGTCTCACTACCACAATCCAGGAGCTAGCAAATCAGGAAAAGCTTGGGGAGTGATTGAATCAGCAGGGCAGTGACAGCAGTTGCTATTTACAGAGCTCTCAGCTCACAGACAATAAGTGGGTTGAACAACTGGTCAGAAGGAGATTTTGGCGGTCTTTCTACTACTGCTCAGGCAAGACTCTATTGCTTTGCCCATGCTCTGACCCAGGTCACAATACTGGTGGCAATCCTAGGGTGAGTAGGAGCGCTAGAATAGCAAAGGTTGCAGCCACGGTGGAAGGGGGTCACTCCTCACAGTTCCAGGACAGAAAAGAGTTTTTGTGGTCACTCACAAAGCAGCACACAGGACAGGAGAGTAGTAAACTCCTCTCCTTAGATAATAGCACCTTGGAAGAACTGAAAACTTAGAGATCCCAAGAAGTGTCTCTGAAAATAGCCCCATAAAACCCCTGAGATTTCACACAGTGGGTACTCCACCCTGGAAGTAGAGACCTAAGTTAACAAAGAGTTAAAATTCAAGTAATAGGCTAGAAAAATAAGTAAAACAACAAAAAAAAACACAGAAAAAAATACTGTGACTATAAAAGGCTAGCATATTGACAAGGAAGTTAAAGACAAACACTTAGATAAAGATAAAATCAAAGCTCCTACATCCAAAGCTCCAACAAAATATGAACTGGTCTCAGGGCATGGAAGATCTCAAAAAAGATTTTGAAAATCAAATAAGAGAGGTAGAAGAAAAATTGGGAAGAGAAATTAGAATGATTCAAGAAAATCATGAGAAAATAGTCAACAGCTTGGTAATGGAGGCACAAAAAATGGTGAAGAAAACAACACCTTAAAAAACAGACTAGGCCAAAAGTCAAGAGAGGTCCAAAAAGTGAATGAGGAGAAGAATGCCTTTAAAAAAAAAAATTGAGCCAAATAGGAAAGGTGGTCCAGTTAGCTCACTGAAGAAAATAATTCCTTTGCCCATCAAATGAACAAGTTGGGAATGGCTGAAAAAGTTGTGGTATATGAATGTAATGGAATACTATTGTACTATAAGAAAAGATGAGTACGTGGATATCAGAAAAACCTAGAAAGTCTTATATGGACTGATGCTGAATGAAGTGAGCAGAACCAGGAAAACTTTGTACACAGGAACAGCCATATTGTGTAATGTCTAATTTTGATAGACTTAGCTCTTCTCAGCAATGCAAGGATCTAAAACATCTCCAAAAACCTTAAATGTGGATAGCAAATGCTATTCACATTCAGAGAAAGAACTATGAAGTCTGAATGCAGATTGAAGCATACCATTTGCTCTTTTTTTCTTTCTGTTTTGTTTTGTTTCTTCTTTCTTGTGGTTCTTCGTATTGGTTCTAATTATTCTTTACAATATTACTAATATGAAAATATGTTTAATAGGAATGTATATGTATGTAGAACCTATATCAGATTGTATGCCATTTTGGAGAAGGAAGGAGAGAAAATTTAAAACACAAAGGCTTATGGAAGTGATTATTGAAAACTAAAAATAAATTAATTTAATAAAAAGAAATATACAGCTTCTGCCTCAAGAAGTTTAAATTTTAGTAGGAGTAATAAATGCAATCAGAGAAATCAACTACAAATTAGAACATTGGGAGTATATGAGAAGAGTAAAAAACCACATACGATCAGATGAGGCAAAGAATACTATAGGTTAGAAAAATGACCAGGACAAAAAGATGAACTTGTCTCAGAAAGAAGAGTGAATTATAGTTTATATTGAATTCTATTTTAGATTGAAGGTAGTATGGAGAATCTTCCTGTCACTCAGATTCATGACAAAGAAATCAATTGAAGGTAGTATGGAGAATTTTCCTGTCACTCAGATTCATGACAAAGAAATCACCTTTTTCTCTTTCTTCTCCCTCACTAATCTATTGCCAAATTATTTGCCAGTTACCATACTCAACAGGTAACTTTCTGCCTATGTAATTCATATAGAGAACTATTACAAACTCTTGAAATTGGAAACCAGTTGCCAATATGCTTTGGCAGAGGTAGTTTCCTCCCTTAGGAACTTCCCATCCTGATGAAATCACAGATCCAAGATGAAAATCAAAATGGAGGAAGGGGAAAAAGAACATTATTTAAAAACATCCCTGCTACCACAAATTTATATAAGGTTGCATATAGATTTAGCCTTATACCTATTTATTTGAAGTGAATTTTTATTTACTTCCTCACAATTTATAATAATTTGTAGCATAAGCAAAAAAGAACAAAATAAGTTTCCTACAGTTTTAAATTAAAAACACTTTTCTCAAATGTAGGAATAATTTTATAAAGTTATACAAATTCCAATAGCAAGCCTGACAAGAAATTACTTCTTCAGATATTTCTATGTTTTGATGCATTTGAGATAAACCCATTATGCATTGCAATTTAACAAATAACTTATAATATCTAGAGGCAAGTTTGTCTTTCATTTTGTTATTTCTTTCCATAATTAAAAATGGACACATGGCATACAAGGATGCCCTCTAAATGTTGCCAATTTGATGATATCATTGTTGATTTGCTTTTGAAAATTATTTTCTTCCTAGGATAAATACCGAGGTATGAAATGCTGATGTTACTGTATAGCATAAAATACATCCAGAAAAACAGGGAATATGTCCAAAGTGAAGCAAACTAATTTTTTTTTGCCAAGTTGAGGCTTTTTTTAAAAACCTAAATCAATTGGTATCTTAGGAGAAAAAAATAGAAAACTTTGAAGATAATGAAATTATAGAATAATTAAACTTTTCTAATTTCATTTTTTATTTTCACATAAAACACATTCTAATATTATTCAGGTCTTACATAAACACTTTACCTCCAGGATCAATGTTTGGAAATTTACCATCCTGGACATATTCTTACTGAGTCTGTTTTGGAGAACATAAGGAGATTTGAAAGCCAAATCACATGTCAATGTTGGAATAAGTAGAGATGTTTATGATTAATTTCTTCAATCTTAAACTCCAAATACACACTACATGTTTCTGCCAGATTAACCTTCTAACATATCATCCTGATCATTTTAATCCAATTCTCATAAATCTAAATGATTTTTGATTGTATATGAATAAATTCTAAACACCTGAGCCTTCTTTAAGGTATTCCATAACTTGGCTCAAATCTACATTTTAACTGCACACTTCCATTTCCTCACTAATCTATATCTAGACTATATGCTAAGAAATCTGAACTATTTTTTGTTCTATGGATACCTGTCAAACATTCTCCTGCCTGCAGATTTACCTGTTGAAATTCTATCCTTCAACCCCCTTCTCAGAGTGCCTTATGTAAATATATAGAATTGATATTTTCCAAGAAAGAGTTGTTAAAAGCTGTTTACATCAGGTTAAGCCAAGATGGCAGAGTAAAAGCAGCGACTTGCTTGAGCTCTCCCCCAAACACCTCCAAATACTTGTAAAAATGGCTCTAAACCTATTCTAGAGCAGTGGAACCCACAAAATGACAGAGTTCAGCTTGGGCATGCTGGCAAAGACCAGGCCTCAATGAACATGGAGCAGACCTCAGGGAATTGAATCACTGGGCAGCTGTGGCAATTTCCAGACTTCTCAACCCACAATGCCAAAGACAACCTATAAGGTCAGTAGGAAAGGTCTGTGACTTCTGTGAAAGAGAAGCTCTGTCCCAGTCCCATTCTGAAGAGAAGCATGAAGAGGTAAACAGCAAAGAGAAATCATAACAGACTTATCAGGGTTGAGCTGTTTATATTCCTACATGGAAAGATTACGTTTGTAATTCATGAGACCTTTGTCAGTATTCAAGTAGTTGGAGGGAAAAAAAATTATCTGTATAGATAGATGGGTAAATAGATGGATAGATAGATAGATAGATAGATAGATAGATAGATAGATAGATACAGGGCACAGCATGAGTTGAAGATGAATGGGTGGCATCAGGAGAACAAAATTAAGGAGTGAGAGAGGATTATACTGGGATAAGAAGAAAGGAAGAGGTAGAATGGGATAAATTATCTCACATAAAACAGACAAGAAAAAGATTTACAGTGGAGGGGAAGTGGGGAAAGGTGAGGGGGAAAGAGTGAATCTTATTCTCATTGGATTTGACTTAAGGAAGGAATAATATACACCTTCAGTTGGGTATTGAAATCTATCTTACCCTACAAGAAAACAGAAGGTAAGGGGATAAGAGAGCAGGGGGATAATAGAGGGGAGGGCAGATTGGAGGAGGGTGTAATCAGAAGCAAACACTTCTGAGGAGGAACAGGGTCAAAAGAATAAATAGAATAAATGGGGGGTAAGATAGAATGAAGGGAAATATACTTAGTTTTTCACAACATACTACTATGGAAGTGTTTTGCACTACTACACATGTATAACCTGTATTGACTTGATTGCCTTCTCAATGAAGGTGGGTGGGGAGGGAGGAAGGGAGAAAATTTTGAACCCAAAGCTTTAAAACCGAATGTTAAAAATTGCTTTCACATGCAACTGTGAAATAAGAAATAGAGGAAATAGGTATAGAAATCTATCCTGCTCTACAGGAAAATAGGAGAAGGGGAAAAGAGAAGAAGGGGGAGGATTTAGAAGGAAAGGCAGATTAGGGGAAGGAGTATTCAGAATCCACACCATCTTGGGGTGGGGAAAAGGATGAGATGGGGAGAAAATTTGGAAATCAAAATCTTGTGGAAGTGAATGTTGAAAACTAAAACTAAACACAAAGAAAAAATATTAAAAATTTTTTTAAAGAATTAAAATAAAAGCTCTTTAAATTATTTAGCTCATTTGATCTTCACAACAACTCTGGGACGTAGGTGCTATTATTATCCCCATTTTAAAGGTGAAGAAAATGAAACACAAATATGTTACATTACTTCCCCAGAGTCAACCAGCTAGAGAATGTCTGAGGCAGGATTTAGACTCAGGTCTTCCTGATTCCAAGCCCTATGCTCCACCCACTGCACCACATGATACAGTGGAAAAAGCATTGATGTTAGAGTTATCACTCATGTCTTGTCTCAGTCACCAGCTGTGTGACTATGGACAAGTTGTTCATTTACTGAGATTCACTTTCTTCCTCTGTAAAATGGAAATAAAGATGAAGGTACTATGGATCTCACAGCCTTCATAAACCACAGAATGAATTTTAACATTACCTTTATATCTCTAAACATGAATGGTCCCCACAAGGTCTGCTCTGATAACAGAGATAAAGTTTTCAAAGTAATGTGGAAAATGGAAAGAATGTTGGATTTCAAGTTAAGAGACTTGGGCTATAATCCTGGCACTGAGGCATACCACCTGTGTGACCATGTACAAATCATTTAATGTCTCTGGACATCCATCTTCTTAAGTGTAAAATAAGGGGGTTGGATTACAATGATCTTTTGTGGTCACTTCTGGTTCTAATCCCACAATGTGATATTGTATGTATTCCCTGCTAGTGCCAACTGTATATTTGTTCTGTTATTTTTTTCAATTTTATTCAATTCTCTTTTTATCTTAAAGTTTCATTGAGCTTAATCTTACCATCTGTTTTTTTTTACTATTTTTCCCTTAATTACCTACCTGATACATTTATCTTCCACTTTACTAATTTATGAAGTGCTTTTAGAAGTTCATTTTTCTCTGAGAACTCCTTTAGCTGGAGCTTAAACATTTTTCATGTTAGCAAATAATTATCATTTTCTTTTAAATAGCTATACATCATTTCAATAATATATTCTTAGATCCATTTAGTGTTCAGAATATTGTTGCTTTATTAAACTTATATCTTCTTGTGTTCCCAAATTTAATTATAATTGTATTATGGTATTGTCTATAATTAGTATGCTTAATATCTCTGCCTTTTATTTATTAATTTATCTAGCAAATAATTAATATATGAAAATATACTTTTTTGAAGCTGAAATGTATGTATATTCTTGGATAACCTCATTCAGAAGACTCCTTTTGTCTTTCCTTTCAAAATTTTGTTTTTGTTTTGTTGTTGCTTTGTTTTTTCCAACAGCTAATCATTTCTTTCTAAAGCTCAACCACTAAATGCTTCATGGTTCTCTTTCACCTAATGGTTACATGGCTCTTTTATAGTAATAGTGATCTTGAAAGTGTCTATACTTCCTTACAAACTTTTTTACCCTTATGGACTATATAAGCCCACCTCACTGAGTTGAACAATTCTATAAATTTGTACATATACATTTCTTGCGGTATTTGCTCTGTAGCTAGTAATGCCTCCCCAGTCCTTCTGTCTTCAGGAGTCTCTAGCAGAGTAGGAGTGAGAATTTAATTTAATTTTTACTTCATCAAGAGCATTAGAATGACCATCATATAATTTTCGATTTGATGATATTAGTCAGTAACCATAGACTGCCTCCAAATTAATCTTTGAATGGATATTATATGAGATAGCATATTTCAATGGAAAGCTCACTACACTGCAGTTCAAAGAACTGATTTCTAACCCTGATTCTCCTTAAGGCTTATATAACTTGGAATAATTAACTTCATGTCTCTACCTTAGATTCCTCCTTTACAGAATAATATGGGTTTAATCTGGTGAACTCTACAGATATGGACTGCATTAAGAAAAGCATAATATCCAAAAACAGGTAGGTGGTTGTCTCGCTGTACTCGGCCCTTGTGAAAACTAATCTGGAGTATTGTGTTCAGTCTTGAAAGCCACAATTTAAGGGAGATCTTGCTAAGCCAGAGATTCTCTACAGGGAACATTGAGCATAATCACGGGCCTTGAGTGTGTATTTTATATAATGATCAATCCAAGGAACTGTATATTTTTAGCCAAGAGAAAACAGGTGGGGAAGGAAATTTTTAATAGCCACTTAGAGAGGAAAGAAAATTCTCCTTCTTCCTCCAGAGCTCAACCAGTAGCAGTAGGTATATGACACAAAGAAGAAAATAAAACCTTTGTGGTAGGAAACACACACACAAACTTGCTAACATGTAGAATTTTCCAGAAATGGAACAGTAGAGAGAAAAGGTGGTAGCTTTCTCTTCTTTGGAGGACTTCAAACTCGGGCTAGATGAACAGCATTTAGGTATATCATAATCAATGGCATGGATGGGATGGCTGCTGAATTCAGTTTCAACTCTCAAATTCTGAGATTTTGTGATTCTGACTCTTCAAACTCTAAATCCTATGAGGTGTATCCTCCATCGCATATTACCCAAACCACAAGATCACATGATTGATTTATAAATGATTATACTTAAATTTTTTCTTCAGTATTTCCAAATATTCTACTTGGTCAAAATCTGATTGATACTGCAACTCCATCATGGGTTATCCCCCTCTAATTCATTTCCACAACCACATATCCAAACTCTGCATATAACTGTAAACATACTATACTACAACTTCAATTATCATCTTATCATTATGTCAGTCTGGTATTATCCTAGCTGACTTCTGTCCCAGACTCCTATCTAACTACTTCCAAACTGTGTTACCTTTGGAACATTTTTTTTTCTTTATCCACTTTCATATTTTATAATCCGCTTCAGGCAAATTACATCACCTGTCACTAGCAAATCTACAACTAAGCCTTCATTCCACAAACCTGATCTCTGACATATACTTACATGCAGCACTAGCCCTGCTGCCATCCAGAACATTTGTATAAAATGTCCTGTTGAAAAGGAATCAATACTTTCTCATCTCTAATTCATAGTTGATTATATGTGAGACAAATTTTTGCACCTTTCCTTTAGAAATAGTTTATGGATTAAATCTGCATAAGTTATGTAGGAGTATAGATAGGAAGTGGAACTACAATTTCATTAGAATAGGGAACTCCTTATTGAAAAAAACTTCATCTATGAATACAAATTGGCAACTCTGAAACATATTCTTAGAAAGGAGCCTAGAGCACTGACAAGCTACTTTACTTGCCCGGGGTCGCATAACCATTACTTATATGTTAAAAGTGGAACCTGAACTCAGGTCTTCCTGGCTTGTTCTCTATTCATTGGACCTCATATGAAGCCTACCTAAGAAAGCTGTTTTTGTTTTTAGCAGAATAAGTAATTTTTATTTTCTTAGCCTAGTGTTTTGCTAAACAGCACAAAGCAATTTATTTAAATTCTTCACTGATAGTTTGAAAGAAGAGGAAAAATATGTGGAACTTTTTTTTTTTCCTATTAGATTACCAGAAGTTTTTACCAAAAATTGTGGGTTCTTCAAGTGGAAAACTATAGTTAATACAGGGTGCTACTATTACATTAATATGCCTTTAGGGATCAGGAAAGATGCATAAAATATCATCTGGAAACCTCCAATTTCCTAGTCCCTTGTCTCATAGGAAGAAATAATAATTGATTATATTATTTTAAGGGAGAAAAAGTCCTTCCCTGATTGACAGTAAAAAACTCATTGATATTGTTGTCTCTTAAGAAAAATACTCAAGTTGACTAAGGTACTGTGATTTTGTCAGACCGGAAATTCCCTCTGTTCATGCAATTTCCTTTCTTTGGCTTATGCCAAATCACTTGTCTTAGGCTTTTAAAAATCATGTGACTTGCTCAGGATCACACACCTATTTATCTATTTAGTGTAAGGGTGATGTCAGTCCAAATCTGGAAGTCCATACACAAAAATGCATGACAATATTATTTAATAAATTAAGCAACACTTTTTTTTCTCATAAAAGGAAGGATTCTCTGAACGTTTGTCAATACTAATTGCTCATGCATAATTGAAACCATCTGATCAAGAACACATGTCTAAACATGAAGTGTTTTATGACTCTCTTATTTCAGAAAAGAAATACATAGTTTAAAAGAGACTTTTAAATGTTAAATTAATTTCTCTCTTTTTGGTATTGGACCAGTCTGCTGTTTCTATTCTGAGATGACACATTTCACTACAGTTGAAATGCTCAAAATTATTACAGAAAGTTAAGGAACAGATTCTGGCCAGCTGCTTAGCATATGAATGCCAGCAAAGGAAGAAAAGAATAAATCTTTAGCATTGTATTTTTCTTCTTCTTCTTTTTATTTCTATGAAACACATTTGGATATTAATATTCAAGATATCAGGATCCTTAACTAACCTCACACTCTATTTTGTTTTTGTCCTTCCTCCCTTCCTTCTTTCCTTTCTTTTTTCCTTCCTTCTTTCCTTCTAGATCAAGCAAGCTAGTAGAAACTAGAACCTTGGCAAGTATATTGTAAACATGTAAACTATGGGCTTAGATTCTTATAATCTAGCCATTGCTCAGATTTTCAAAATCTGGCCAATAGCCCACAAATGCTCAGATTCCTTAAGAGTTTGGCTAATACGGCAAATCTTCAACAAACCTCGTCTCTGGCTGAAAGAAGACTTAGGTCGAATACTTTCAGACAGGATCTGCATGTTGCGATTTTGGAGAGCCAGCACCCTCAAACCCCTAAACCAAATCATTTTTGTGGCCCATATGGGGAAACTGCCTAACCCCAAGTTTTCATCTGGCCAAGACTAGAAGGTATGTAAGCTTCTTCCCTCCCCTCCTTTCTTGTTCTACCATTGGGGTCACTCTTCAAGCACCAAGGCTTTAAGGTCCTTTTCTAGCAGACAGTTACAAGGCTGTCTCACACTCAACCTGATGCTCTCAAGTTCTTGGTCCACTGGTTCAGTTCAAGGCCATGGACCTGGGTACACCTTCCACAGAACAGAGGACAATGACAGATGCCCTATATGGAAGTTTATGCTCAATTCTGTTAATTTCCTTGGTACTAGGGAATTGGGGAAAACTGCAGTTGTTTTTGGTTCCCTGAGGCATACTTACTCCCTTCCCTCTGCACCTCTGAATCCTCCTTCATGGAGGTTACAAGGAAACTTAGAACAGCTAAAAATATCTTGGCATATTCAGGAGCATTTGTGATTGATCATTAAGGAGTTTGGAAACACCTGTACAACCTGGTCACTCCCTTCCCTTGAGTCAAGAGGGTATCTGTTTACCCCTCTCATAGGAAAAGGGATTTTCACCCTTTATTCCTCACCTTTGAATTTGCTCTCCCCAACCTGTGAAAGGAAGGAGGAGGGAAGGGCAACAGCTACAGAACCAGGCAACCTTTACTTGGAAGCATCATCCAGGTTCAGCACATCCTGCTCAAGACTACAGGCCATTCACCTGCAGTTGATAGCAAATAGTGGGTACCAGCCAATGTCCCCCCATCATTCCCTGGATGCAGCCTGTGCTTGGTTCCAGGCAACCTCCTCTTTGGTACCACCTTGAGGCAGGGACAGCTCTACATCCCTTGCCAGCAGGAAGCAGTTTCAGAAACCCTTACCCCAAAAGAATTTGCGTCCCATTTTTTTGAAGGGGGAATGATGAGGATGGGGGGGGTAAATCCCAAAAAGGAAAAATCCTGGACCTTCCCACATGGCCAAGTCTCTGGCATTCATCTGAGGCTATAATCCCATCAACTGGATTTTTCAATGTGGCTACACCCAATCTCCCAATTCTATTACCCTTAACCTAACCTAACCTAGCCCTCCTATGGCCCCTGGCCATTTCCTATACCTAATCCTAGCTAGGCACCATTGTCCAGGTCCCAGGAGTTCTGTTCACCCCAGCTTACTGACCACTTCCATCCAGATCTCCTTGGACCTCTCTTCCAGTTACCGCAAACTACTACTCCTACAGTCAGTATATAAGGTCCATTTTGTCTCCATAAAGTGGATTAGATTCTTATAATCTAGTCACCACTCAGATTTTCACAATCTAGCCATTAGTCCACAGATGCTCAGATTCCTTAAGAGTCTGACTAATATGGAAAATCTTCAATAAACCTTGCCTCTTGGTAAAAAAAAAAAACCCAACAAATAAACAACAACAACAACAACAACAACAAAACATGTAAACTATGCACTCCCTGTAACTAGGGGCTATTTTGTCTGCTTTTTTTTGGGGGGAGGGGATCAAGGGACTTTCTTTGTAGTAGCTACTTAATACTTATGGGCTTCATTAGAAATTTTGATTCGATTTTTTGTTCCTCCCACTAGGTATAGAATTTTGAGAATATCATTTAATGTCCCCAAGTATCAGCTCATCTTCATATTCTTACCATCTATAATATGATACTCTTACTGCCTACTTTGGGTATTGGTGTGAAGCTGAAATTATACAGTTCATGAGAAAGCACTTCAGGAATTGTGAAGCACCTTAAATTGTTATCTGAATTAATTCAATCCATCACAATTATATATCTTCTCAGTGCAAGGCACATTGGTAGGCAATATGATCAGATATGTATATTTCTAGAATTGGATCCACTCAGAGAGCAAGACTTCTTTCAGGAATTTATTTCTAAATGGTCTGTGGATGATTTTGAAGGATCTGAGGACTAGTATGTTATTTTTTAAAGTGCATACTTATTTTTGCTAACCTCTAACTGATATTTAGCATCTCTATTCAATTAAATGTGTGTATATTTTTATATATAGGCATATGCATACAAGCATTATATATATATATATATATATATATATATATATATATATATATATATACATATATATGATATGCATATGCTTATGTATATAATTGTTCTGAGAATAGGTCCATAGCCTTCCTAAGACTTCCAAAGGGGTCTCTTACACAGAACAAGTTTAAAATATGGAAAGGGCAGTGGTATCAAACACTACTAAGTATTACGTAAGCATACCTGCAGTTCATATATTGACTTATAAAATTATATATTAACATCTATTGTAGAGGGCCGGCTTTGGGGAGTTGGAGGGCTTAGGCCAGTCCGGGTCTTACCTGTAGCTTGTTCTAAGCCTGACAGCTGTGAAACTCAGGATGTCGGCTCACCACCCCCCTGTTCCATCTCTTGAGAACAGGATGCAGGAAGGGAAGAAACGGATGGGGTACAGGACAGGACTCAGGAAAGAATATAACAGACAAGGTACAAGGAAGTAAGGAAATCACTTAATTAGATTTGTACTTTTCATGAATAATAATGTTACTATTCCTTGATCCAGTACTATATAAGCCTGAGCCCT
This sequence comes from Phascolarctos cinereus, assembly GCF_003287225.1. Classification (NCBI taxonomy): domain Eukaryota; kingdom Metazoa; phylum Chordata; class Mammalia; order Diprotodontia; family Phascolarctidae; genus Phascolarctos; species Phascolarctos cinereus. Next base: position 202,198,722 of record NW_027555958.1, on the reverse strand, counting down.
CAGATCAATAAACAGTTTGTTCTTCACTGCTCTCACCTGGCCCGTGATTCTTTCTCTCTTCACACTCTGCTGGCATCAGACCACAGCCAGGGATGCAGGTGCTCCCGGCAATCTATGTTCTATTTTTATTAAGTATTTTCCAATTATATTTTAATCTGATTCAGGCAATACTCATGAGCATTTTGTGTGGCATATAGCCAGTTATCATGTGTTTGTTTCCCCTAGACTAGAGGATGATTCATTTAAAACTGGAAGGGACCCTAGAGATCAAATAATGAAATACTCCTCATTTTACATATTAAAAAAATCTGTGTCCCAGAAGGATTAAATTATTTGTTCAAGGTCATATGAGAATATGTAATTTAATATTTGAAAGTATTCTAAGACTCCCAATGAATATCCAACTAAGTTAAAATAATGAAGTTTAATTTCCCTTTTTTTAAAGGGATAATCACTAGCCACCTGTGAGCAATGATGCTATATAGCAAATAGTAAGCTGGACTCAGAATCAGGAAGACCCAGGTTTAATTATGTCTTCAAGTCCAGCCTCTGACATATTATGTCTGTGTGATCCTGAAAACTCACATAAATTCATAGAGGGCTAGGAAACTCTACTAGACTTTGAAGTTGCAGAATGTTTGCTCATTACACTTGGTTTATGGAATTTTCTCTTCAGAATTTCCCTACACAAATGAAATTATGGGTATGCATAGGAGAGTTGTGGTTGTAAGGGGAAGCACTAGGGAAGAGCTTTAGGCAGTAAAACAATGAGAAGCAGGTAAAAGGAATAAGAATACACACTTAGGAAATCCATATTGGTGGTGGTATCAAGGTGCTTCATGAATACAAAGATCCTAGGTTCCTTCCTAAGCATTTTGACTCTTTTGAATAACTGTTTGGAGACTGTAGTCTGAGCCTAGGTTGGCATGGGGTCCACCCTCATGGTATTAAACTCTGTCATGTTGGAGGCCTGGTTGATCTGGCCTACTGCTGATGTCTGCCACAACTTTACACAGCAGGATAGTAGTGGATTATGTCTGTAGAACAGCTTCTGTAACAGCCTCCAGAAGAGCAAAGTGGGAAGCAGTTAGGAAACTGATTTGAGAGCAAAAGTCTCAGATAGATACCAATGAGTCTGATATACTTTCAAATAGCCAAACATTGAAAAAATAGCATCTTTCACTCACAGCTCAAATATTAACTGTTATTTATGCAGAGCGTAAAACACAAAACAAATAAATAAGCAAAATCTTGTTAGCCCTATAGTGAAATTTGATGAATTAGTACCAAATGAGGGTCAAGGTAGTCTGAATTGTTGAGGGGTCTAAATTATGAAAACAAATCTCAATTAGTGAGAAGTCTAAATTACAAAAAACATTAATGTGCTAAGAAATGTTCTGACAGAACTTCCTTTAATTAAAAGCTAAGAATTGTTTGTAATTAACATATTAAATTGCTGGAGAGAACTGGAGAATTCTCACATGTTGCTAGAGGAAATAGGATGAGTGGCTAATTTTATCAGCCTAGGTTAAATCTGATTTATTCTTTTATTACAAACTCACTTTTTTCCCCAACCAACTCTCCAGAAGGAATTAAACAGTAAGTGGAAGAAGGTGCAGGGGCAGAGTGAATTTCTAGGTGAGAAGGCTAGAGGTAGCATGAATCTCCATGAGCACTTTCATAGAATAGAAAACAAATGTCAGTAGGAAGAAAAAAAACCAAAACATAGGAATACTTATACCTTTTGCTCTCCCCCATTCAAGTTTCCTTACCAATCTATAAATCAATATGTATTTATTAAATGATTTAGTATGTGTCAGGCTCTATGCTGAGTGTTTAAGAAAGAATGAAAATGTATAATAGTCCCTGCCTTCAAGGCTGTTAAATTTTAATGTGAGAAACTACACACACACGCATGTACATATATCACATGTGTTTACATGCATCCCACATATATGTGTATGTGTATTCACATGTGCATAAATATATATTTCAGTGTGTGTATATATGAATATATGCATAGATATTATATATATATACATATACATATATATGTATATATATATATATGTTTATACAATACAAGCAGCTTTGAAGTATATCTGACAGGCATAGAATATAAGCTATCAGGGCCTCATGGGTCTGCATTGGTCCTCAAAAGGAAAAGCCAATGGTAACACTCCTTCATGGTGTGATTGGAGCCAAACACTGTGCACACCTAAACAGGTGCATCTATAACACTGGCTTCTCCTCAAAAAAAAAAAACAAAACTAATATATAAGTTTCTCCCAAGTTGCTAACCTAAGTCAGCCCAAAAGTACTAGGATTGTAACTAGTCTCACATCCACTAGCAATAATAATCTCCTTCCCTTCTCCTTAAGTACCCTAAGCTATATGATACCTCTTTACATTGGGAAAGGTAATAACATTACTCAGATGCAATTTAACATTTTTCCGTCTTTTCTGCTTCTCCAGATTAGAAGTCCTAGGGGATTCTCCCCCCATCCACTTTTAGCTTTTCAGAATTTTTTTTCAATCAATTCAAATTAACAAACATTTATTATACTCACTATGTGCTATGTACCATGCTGAGCACTGAGAATTCAAGTAAAAATAAAGACTGCCCTTGTTTTCAAGAAGCTTTCATTCTAATAAAAAAAGAAAACATACAATGTAAGTGAAAACAATGGAAGGAGTAGGAGGTACAACTGCAGGGTCATGGTAGAGTCAGGAGTGGATCCAGAGAGGATCAAAGACACTGCTGGCTGACTTGGGTACTTTTGTGAAAATGGAGGTGCTGGAAGGAATTAAACAGTAAGTGGAAGGAGGTGCAGGGGCAGAGTGAATTTCCAGGTGAGAAGGCCAGAGGCAGCATGAGTCTCCATGATAAATGGGCCAGGGACAGGATGAACTTCCAGCATGAAAAGACTTCTGTGACATGGTGGAGAAAATCTAGAGATTCAAGTATAGGAACTGAGGAAGAATAAAGCCCAAGTATCTTTCCACTACTATCATTTATCAATTGCCTTAGTATCATCAATAATAGAGATAGACTAAGGTCCTGCCTTTGTACTAATAAAAATCTGAGGCAATGGGCTTACGATAGGTCCTTATGGTGCTTCAAATGTTCTCACAAATTTTGGTCTTAATCCCCTCCAATTCCTCTGGCAGATAAATCTTCTGAAAACAGTAATTATATCATGCCATTGCCCTGTCCACATTATGATAGTGATGCACTATAATGAATTCTGTTGTAACTCTTTTCAATTTCACCAAGGAGCTCTTTTGCATGACGTCTTCTTGTGCTATTCGGATATGTGACAGATGACAGAATTTGAGCTGGAATTTACAGAGTGAATAATATTTTATCAAATGGAAATGAGGGCATGGTATTCCAATTGCTAAGAATGGCATTTATATAGGCTCAGAGATAGGACAGCATGTACAGAGAGCAGAGTCCTACTTCTTGGTTAGAACATGAACAGTGAGGAGCAGAAATATGTGAGAAATTGGGGAATGATGTTGGTTGTGGAAAAAGATCATGATTTAGTAGAATGTACCTTGGACTCAGGGCCAGAAAATCAAGATTCAAGTCTTTTGTCTCTCATTTTCTAGCTGTGTTCTGGGTTGAGTCATTTCACTTTTTTCTACTTCTTTCCTGTATAATAAAGGGATGCATAATATAGTCTCTAAGGTCCTTTTTAGGTCTGACATATAAGATTTTATACTTTTGCTTATATCATTATTTAACTTTTCATGTCTATCTTTCATTTTCCCTTCAATTAGATTTTAAGTTTCTCAAGGACAAAAATTCTGTCTTACACTGCTTTACACATCTGGCAGCAGCTAACACTGTTCTATTGTAGGTATTCATTAGATATTTATTAGATTAATGGATGAATGGGCAGATAGATGGATGGATGAATGGATAAGTGAATAAATGGTTGAGGGAGCTTATGAAACTTCTCTTGAGCATTTAAAAATTCCCCTGGATCTCTTGCTAATACTTTTCTAAATTATCTCTGGAAGGGGCTTCTAAAAGTGACCAAAAGGTAAATATGCAGTAAATCTCAACTAATCTTGTAATTTTGAATTATTCTTGAATATTCAAAATTCATTAATCACTTAAGTATCTTTATTTAAAAATGAACTCCTTTCCTTCCAACTTGAAGAATGGAGAAGACATCTAAGAGCAAATTTTCAATCCAAAGGGAAAGATATCACACCACTGTTTCCATAATGGGAATTGCTCATCTAATTCCCCATTCACCACTCTGTGAATTTCCCCCTCAAGAGTCATGAAAGCTATGAAACTTACCATGGGAGAGAAACTCGTAATAGACTACTTAACTGGATTTTGACACCTGGAGAGAAAAGAAAAATGAAATTCAAGAAACTGCATTTAACAGATAATGTGGCATATTCCAAATAGAATAAGCTACAGAGAGAGGAAAAGGAGCAGAGAAGGAATTTAAGCAAAAGGTAAAATAGAGCAGATAGAAGAAATAGGTTGTCACCCTCAGGAGTTGGTAAGGAACATAAAACTGTTAAAAGCCAAGAGTACAGTAAGTTATTCTTTAATTCATTTCAAAAGGAATCCTCCACCTTATTAAGTTTTTCAGGCAAGGAGATGACCGAACAGTTGGAAAGACTTTCTTTCAGAATGTCATCTGTTAATGGAAAGACAGAGAAAGATGATATTTTTTTCAAGGGATTAAAAATATATAAATACACATATACATACATACAGGACCATATATATATACATGTTTATATTTATATGTGCATAGACATATATCATTATTTACAATTGTACACACATAAGTGTGTATAGGCATATAGTTTTGTTTTTTGTTTTGTTTTGTGTGTGTGTGTGTGCGTGCGTGCGTGTGTGTGTTTTAAAGTACGGTGTCAAATTGTCTAGAATTCTGAAGGCCTAGGTTCAGGTCCTGTGAAGTTTTCAGACTGTGTAAACCTGGCCAAGTTTCTCAAATTCTTAGTGTGCAAGGTAGCTCTAAATAACTCTAAATTACTCATCTACATTTGAAAAGGCAGTTCCTTACTAGAAGCCTCCTGCTCTGATGAAATCAAACTCTAGTCCACATAATTTGTATATAATCTCTATCTATTGATTATCTCTTTGTTTAGCATCTACATATCACCTACCTTTCTGTATATTTCTATTTAGATCTATGTTTTTGTATATTTCTATATCTACCTTCTTGTCTATCTATTCATTTATCTACTGATTTTGATCATATTAATATAGGAAATTGGCAGTGTGGAAACTGCCTCAATAAATACAGATCGGTAAGTCTTGATGAATTGCTCAGCCACACTTCCTGCTCAGCTTGTAATCAGAGGAAATAGGTTTGAATCTCTTCCCTGATGTTTAATATGTAAATGTTATATAACCTATATGTTACTGAATAACTAATCCCTGTATACTAAATCATAGGCTGTTGCATTCTGTATTGGTCGAGAGAGTTTCTACAACCCTAATTACCCCATGAATGTATTTGGGAGAAAATTGCAAATCCTAGTGTAACAGCATTTGGGAGAGATGATCAAATTTTAATATAAATATAAAAAGAAAAATATTTTCAGTAATTCTAACATCCAAAAGATTAAATGAACATTTCATATACTTACACTATATATAGATACCTGTTAATTTATAGAAATTTGTATAATAATGCATTTTTTCCTTATAGTGATAGCTATAAGGCCAAAAATTATGTATCTATGAGTGGAGACAAAATATATGCATTTTACTCAACACAAAAAATCATCACTGAAACTAAATTTGTAACTTTTAGACTTCTTAAAAAACAACAACAAAAACAACTCCAAGAATAACTTCATTTACTTTGTACATTGAATGTAGTAATGTAGTACTTGGCTCTGCACTGTGAACGTGTATGTGTGTGTATGTGTGTGTGTGTGTGTGTGTGTGTGTGTGTGTGTGAGAGAGAGAGAGAGAGAGAGAGAGACAGACAGACAGAGAGAGAGTTAGTTGAACTTTAGATACTGTTACATGATGTTGAAATTTGTGCTTTTCTAAAGAAACTGTTACCAAGGTTTACCAGACTGAGATTAGCAGGATTTTTTGGAGGGGAAGGAACTGGTGGTGGAAGGGGATAGTTTTAGGGTATCAACAATACTGAAGTAAAAAAAATAGATGGGTAACAGCAGCACTACAGATGAGCTCTCTCACCTTTCACCTTCAAATGACTTTACAATAATGCCTGAAATCAAATTCTGGAGAGGTGGAGCCAGCAAAAGCTCAGGGTAAGACATTCTTCTACTTAAGACAACTTAGGAGTCCAGGAGAGGTCTATTACATAGGTATATAATATCAGTGCCTGGACTTGGTGGTGGTAAAAGCAGCAGCAGCAGAAGTTGCAGGATCACTCAAGGCAGAGACAGTAATGGGGCCAGGTAACTAGTCAGAAAGAGAATGTAGGGGACCAGTGTGATAGCACTGGGCACAAGGTCAGATGCTGTTGGGCAACTCCATTGCCTGTACACACTTCTGTATCACATTTCAAAGGTGGTAAAGAATACTTTGGGGCAAAAGGGAGCAAAGATTCTGAGAAGTATCACATCTGTTCACAATGGATCAGGGACCCTGAGGATCAGTATCACTACCAATCCCAACCAATTAGGGGCCATACATAGCAATATAATTTGTGCCAGCAAGGCAAGGCCAGGAACCACACTCTCCCCAGATCACACCACCCTGAAAGCATGAAAACTTCCAACTCTCAGAACTAGTTCTGAAAACAACAATGATAGAAGCCCAAACCAACTTTAACATAAAGTTAAAAATTAAGAAATTGATTGGAAAAATGAGGAAACAACAAAAAGAAACTGACCATAAAAGCCCACTATTGTGGCAGGGAAGATGAAGACACAAATTCAGAAGAAGCCAATTATGTCAGAATAACTAGAATCAACCCCTCCCCACAAAGAGACATGTGAATTGAACACAAGAACATTAAAAAATGTTGTATGCCTTTAAAAAATAATTTTCAAAATCAAATAAGAAAGGTAGATGAATAATGGGAAAGAAATATGAGCAATACAAGGAAATTATGAAAAAAAATAGTGCAGTAAAGAGGCACGACACGCATCCCGAAGAAAATAATGAGATAAAAAACAGAATTGGTGAAGTGTTCAAAGAGGTACAAAAACTTGCTGAAGAAAACAATTGCTTTATAATTGGAACTGGGCAAGTGGAAGCTAATGACATCATGAGACATCAAGAAACAAGAAGAAGGAAATCCATTATCTCCACTATTATTCAATATTTTATTAGAAATTATAAATATAGCAATAAGACAAGAAAAATTGAAGGAATAAAAATAGGCAATGAGGAAACAAAACTATTACTGTTTGAAGAAGTTATGATGGTATACTTATAGAACCCTTGAGAAACAACTAAAACATCTACAAATTAACAACCCTCAGCAAAGTTGCAGGATATAAAATAAATCCATATAAATCATCGACATTTATATATGTTACAAAAAAAAAACAGAAGGAAGAGATAGAAATGAAATTCCATTCTACTCACTGCAAGGGTGAGGCAGCGGTGGCACTATGCACAGAGCATTGGCCTTGGAGTCAGGAGGAATTAAGTTCCAATGTGACCTCAGACACTCACTAGCTGTGTGACCCTAGGCAAGTCACTTAACCCCAATTGCCTCAAAAAAAATTCACTTCAGGCAGTGTAAAATACTCAGGAGCCTATCTACTAAATCAAACCCAGGAATTATATGAACGAAATTAGAAAATGTTTTTCACACTCAAAAACATATATCTTAACAAATGGAGAGGCAGAAAATTCTCATGAGTTGATTAAGCAAATATAAATAAAATGACAATTTTACTTAAATTAATTTACTAACTCAGTGTCATAGCAATCAAATTAACAAAGAATTATTTTACAAGGCTATAAAAATAAATTTTAAAATTCATCTGGAAGAAACAAAAGGTCAAGAATGTCAAGGGAATAAAAGAAAAATAAATGTGAAGGAGCTTAGCCTAGCAGTACATAATTTCAGACTGAGGAAATCATGAAAAATAGTCTGGTGCTAACAAAAAAAAAAAAGTGGTAGATTAGCAGAATAGATTAGGTATACATAGTAGTAAATACTCATGTTAATCTTGTGTTTGATAAATTCAAAGATCCAAACTCAGGGAGCAAGAACCCACTTTTTGACAAAAATTGTTAGAACAATTATTGAACAGTTTGGAAGAAAGAAGGCAGGGACCAACATTTTACAACATATGCAAAAATAAAGTCAGAATGGGTGAATAATTTAGATATAAAGGGTGATATCATAAGTAAATTAGGGGAGCATGGGAAAATTTACCATGATCTATGAATAAGAAAGGAATTTATGAGACAGATAGATCTCTATAAAAGTTAAGAGGATCCCAGAAAGTTAAATGGATAATTTTGATCATAATAACTTAAAAATATTTTCCAAAACAAAACTAATGATGCTGAAATTAGAAGGAAAGCAGGAAACAGGTGAACATTTATAGCAAGCTTCTCTGACAATGGTTTATTTCTGAAATATAGAGGAAATTTAGCCAAATTTTTAAAAATATGTGTCATTTTTTATTGGTAAATGGTTAAAGGATATGAACAAGTAGCTTGGTGAAGAAGGAATCAAAGCTGTCAATAGTTATATTTAAAAATGCTCTAAATTACTGTTGATTAGAGAAATGCAAATTATAATAACTCAGATGCATCATCTCACATAGATCAGGTTAGCTAACATGAAAGAAAAGATAAGCGATAAATACTGGAGAGGATGTGAAAAAAAATATGTGCACTAAGGAACTGTTGGTGGAGTTATGAAGTGATCTAACATTCTGGAGTACAATTTGGAATTATACTCTAAGGGAAATAAAACTGTGTATACCCTTTGACCCAGCAATATTACTACTCGTTCTGTATCCCAAAGAGAAAAAAAAGGGAGGGGGAAGGGAATGACCCTATTGGTATGAAGATATTTGTAGCAACTCCTTTTTTAGTGGCAAAGAATTAGAAATTGAGAGGTTATTTATTAATTGAGGAAGAAATGAACAATTTGTGGTATATGATTGTGATTGAATACTATTGTGGCATATGAAATTATAAGCAGGATGGTTTCAGAAAAACATGGGAAGTCTTATGAGAAATGACACAAAGTGAAGTGAGCAGAACCAGGAGAACATGTCATAGATTAATAGTGATATTGTATTGATGCTAAACTATGAAAAACTTAATTATTCTGATTAAGACAATGACACAAGATAATTCCAAAGGACCCCTAAGGAACAATGCTGTACAACTTCAGAGAGAGAACTGATGACCTCTTAATGCAAACTGAAGCATATTCTTTTCACTTTATTTTTCTTGCATTTTCGTGCATGAATTCTTGTTGTTGTTGCTTTTTTTATTTTTTTGGAAGCAGGGCCAATATGGAAATATGTTTTGTATGAATTCATGTGTATAATGAATATTACATTTTTTGCCTTTTCAATGGATTGAGCAGGGGTAGGTGAGAATTTGAAGTAAAATTTTTAAAAAATGAATGTTAAAATTTTTTAAAAAACCATATAATTTCAATATAGTTAATGAAATAAATAGAACCAATTTAAATAGAAAACTTAAGTAGTTAATGTGCTTGAGAATAAGTAGACTAACTCTGTTTTCTTTGTAAGAAAAAAACTAAGTGTACCACTTAAAATTGTATCATTTTCTTGAGGCTGAATTTTTTTTAATGATAAAAGATAACCTTCAAAAATGTCATCAGATATTGTAGTTAGAAATACATAAACTCTTTGAGAGTAGTGATTATTTTATCCTTTGTATTCATATCTGTAGTACCAAGGATAGTATTTGGCACATAATAGGTGTTAATGCAAATGTTGGTAGATTAATTATAAAGATATAGTATGCCCTTTTTATCATTCATTATCTATTCCTGCCTATCATACATAAAAGCTAATAGCTAAGGGCTGAAATGCAACATATTTTGTGAGTAATGAAAGAATTTTGTTATATCACAGCCTTCAAAATTTTGATGAATAGATTTCTTATCTTATTTTTAATATTTGAGTGAGTCAGGGTTTTAATGCATCTGTTTACCTCTTTCCTCATAATGCTGTTACCACCCCCCCCCACACACACACACACAAACACTCATAATTCTAGGAAATTGATGAAGTGATTTTGATGATGGTAGTGTGAATGGTGGCATTAATGGTGATGACGACAATGATAACGATATGATAAGAATGAGGATGAATGTCATATGAATTAATACATTTTAATATAGTAAATTGGTTTACATATATTTTCTATTCCTGCTAAATTTCTGCATACTCTATTTGAATGATAGCAAGAGTATTTTACAGAGTATAACTACTATACTGAACTTCCTACAAGGTTATCACTGCAGGAAAAATTCATCAGCTTACCAAATGGAAGCAATCAGGTGACAAAATGATGTCACTCTAATCCCCTGCTTTCCACATGTTAGCCAACTCAACAGATAATTCAGTAACCCTTTAGGCTTTCAATAGGATAGAATAAAATGGTAGAAACTATTAACTATTAACTGTTAAGAAACTATTAACCTCCAAAGGTATTTTTATTTCAATGCATTAAAACTTTTCTAAGTTGTTGTAGAGGCCAAAAGTTTCTTATTCTAATATAAAATAATTAAACAGATATGTCCCCCAAGGAGTCTAGCTTACGTTCATCTGTCTTAGCCTTTAAAACTCATGGTTCATAGAAGTCTTTAATTCTTTGAAATACACAATTTTCTTGTTGAATTAGCCTTCTACTTTTGTTTCTTTTTGACAGTTGTTGAGATTTAAATATTCTGGTTGTAATCACATATTAAAATTATATCAACAAAAATGTTTAATATTGACATGCAATTCTTAGCTGGACAGTACTTTTCTTTAATCAACAGCATCTATCCTCATTAAAGGCTATCAACACATGAGAATAGTATTATAAAACACTAGCAATAACTAAATACAAGAACCAAAGGACAAACACAAGTTTGATTAATTCCATTCATTTATTTGTCATAATTTGTTTTACACTGTAGACACTCAATAAATATGTGTTAATTTTGTTTGGTTAAAAAATAATTCATTGCAGGGGGTGGAGCCAAGATGGCAGAGTGAAAGCAGTGACTAACTTAATCTCTCCCCCAAACTCCTCCAAATACTCATAAAAATTGGCTCCAAACAAATTCGGAAGCAGCAGAACCCACAAAAAGACGGAGTGAAACAAATTTCCAGCCCAAGACAACATGGATTATTGATCAGAAAGGTGTATCGCACTGGGCTGGAAGCACAGCATGGGAGCACAGGCCACAGCAAACCTGGAGCAGGCCTCAGAGCAGTGAATCACGGGCAGCTGTGGAGGTTTCCAGACTCCTCAACCTACACTAATGACAAAAACAACTTAGAAGGTCAGTGGAAAAAGGGGAATCCAGTGGCTCATCAGAAAGGGATTGCAAGGATCTCTTTGCCATTGCTGAGGCAGGAATCTCTTCCTTTGCCCGTGTTTAGATCTGGGTCACAGTTCTGGGTGGCGGTACTGGGGTGAGGAGGAATGCTGGCTTGCTGGAGCTTGTGCTGGCTGTGGAGAGGAACCCTCCTCCCAGTTACAAGACAGAAAAGAATATTTGTGGTCACAGGCTATGAAAGGAGCAAACACCTTGCCTCTTATCATACCACCTCGTGAGAAATGAAAATTTACAGGTACCTACAAGTATCTCTTAAAATAGCTGTACAAACCCCTGAAGCTTGGGACAGTACATTCTCCACATTGGAAGTAGACTCTTACCTTAACAAATAGTGTACAACTCAAGTAATTGGCTGGGATCATGAGCAAGCAGCACAAAAAGAGTTAAACAATATTATATTACTTTGGTGACAAAGAAGATCAAAATATACAACCAGAAGAAGACAACAAAGTCAAAGCTCCTACATCCAAAGCCTCCAAGAAAAATATGAATCAGTTCCAGGCCTTGGAAGAGCTCAAAAGGGATTTTGAGAAGCAAGTAAGGGAAGCAGAGGAAAAACTGGGAAGAGAAATGAGAGTGATGAAAGAAAATCATGAAAAACAAGTCAACAGCTTGCTAAAGGAGACCCAAAAAAATACTGAAGAAATTAACACCTTAAAAAACAGCCTAACCCAAATGGCAAAAGAGGTCCAAAAAGCCAATGAGGAGGAAAATGCCCTAAAAAGAAAATTGGCCAAATGGAAAAGGAAGTCAAAAGATTACTGAAGAAAATACTTCCTTAAAAATTAGAATAGCAATTGGAAGTTAGTGACTTTAGGAGAAATCAAGACACTGTAAAACAAATCCAAAAGAATGAAAAATTAGAAAACAATATGAAATATCTCATTGGAAAAACAAGTGACCTGGAAAATAGATCCAGGAGAGAGAATTTAAAAATTATTGTACTTTCTGAAAGCCATGATCAAAAAAAGAGCCTAGGCATCATCTTTCAAGAAATCATCAAGGATAACTGCTCTCATATAGTAGAATCACAGGGCAAAATATAAATTGAAAGAATCCACAGATCTCCTGAAAGAGATCCCCTAAGGAAAATTCCTAGGAATATTATAGCCAAATTCCAGAGTCCCCAGGTCAAGGAGAAAATATTACAAGCTGCCAGAAGGAAACAATTCAAGTACTGGGGAAACACAATCAGGATAACACAAGATTTAGCAGCTTCTACATTAAAAGACCACAGGGCATGGAATATAACATTCTGGAGGGCAAAGAAAATAGGGTTACAACCAAGAATCACCTACCCAGCAAAACTCAGTATAATCCTTCAGGGGAAAAATGGTCATTCAGTGAAAAAGAGGACTTTCAAGCATTCTTGATGAAAAGACCAGAGCTGAATACAAAATTTGACTTTCAAATACAGACTCAAGTGGAACATGAAGAGGTAAACAGGAAAGAGAAATCGTAAGAGACTTATTAAGATTGAACTGTTTACATTCCTGCATGGAAAGATGATATTTATAACTCATGAGACCTTTGTCAGTATTAGGGTATTTGGAGGAAAAAAAATTATATGTATGTATAGAGAGATAGATAGATGGAGAGAGAGAGAGAGAGAGAGAGAGAGAGAGAGAGAGAGAGAGAGAGAGAGAGAGAGAGAGAGAGAGAGAGAGAGAGAAGGCACATGGATGAGTTGAAGATTAAGGGGTCATATCTGGAGAATAAAATTAAGGGATGAGGGAGGATTACACTCAGAGAAAAAGAAAGGGAGAGGTAGAATGGGATAAATTATCTCACAAAGAAAAAACAGAAAAGTATCTTACAGTTGAGGGGAAGCAGGGGAAGGTGAGAGACAATGATTAAATCTTGTTCTCATAGGATTTGGCTTAAGGAGGAAATAACACATTCAATTGGGTATGGAAGTTTGTCTTACCCTACAAGAAAATAGGGGGAGAAGGGGACAGGAGAGCAGGGGGATGATAGCGAGAAGGGTAGATTGGAAAATGGTGTAATCAGAAGTAAATACTTATGAGGAGAAACAGGGCAAAAGAAAGAATAGAATAAATGGGAGGGCAGAATGGGATTAAGAGAAGTAGAGTTAGTTTTTCACAAATGTCTACTATGGAAGTGTTTTGTGTAACTGCATATGTACAACCTATATTGAGTTGCTTGCCTTTTCAATGAGGTTGAGTGGGGACGGAGGAAGAGAGAAAATTTGAAACCTAAAGTTTTAAAACCATATGTTTAAAAAAAAATTTCACACGCTATCAGGAAATAAGAAATACAGGAAATGGGGTACAGAAGTCTATCCTGCCCTATAGGAAAATAGAAGGGGAAGAGGATAAGAGAAGGGGGGAGAGAAAGAAAAGAGGACGGACTAGAGAAAGTGATATTCAGAATGCATGCCATCTTGGGTTGGGGGGAGGGTGAGATAGGATGAAAATTTGGAACTCAAAAACTTGTGGAAATGAATGTTGAAAACTACAAATAAATAAATTTATATTAAAAAAATTAATTCATTGCAATAAAATAAATGGTGAAATTTGTTGAAACCAATTGGTCAGGTTAAACAAATACATTTTTTTCCCTTCTTCATTGCCGATATACACTTCTAGGGTATATTATCAGGGTAGAAAAGAGCACTTATGGTTGGCCACAAGGAAGTGGAGACCCTGGTCACAGGTCCAGGGCAGGGAGCACTAGAACTTATAACTACAATTGCGCAGGACCGATTCCTCGGTAAAGACCAGAGAACAGATCTGGAGATCAATGACCATACCTCTCTCCAGGTCCCTCCAATCTGCAAGCATTGAAAACTGATAGACTTCCATAACTAGCACTGAAATAACCAGTATGGAAAAGCCTGAGGCTTGGGACAGTGTCTCTCCATTCCCAGGTTAGCAGAGCCTAGCTTTAATATAAAGTTAAAAGTCATGAGCATACAACAGCAAAAACCCGACCATAATAAAGATACTATGTTGACAAGGAAGATGAGGACAGAAATGCTTAACAACACAATGTGAAAAAAGATGCAAGAAAAGCCTCAAAGAAAAAAATGCAAATTGGTTATAAGCCCAACAAGAATATTTGAAATAATTAAAGAAAGAGATAAGAATGGTAGAGGGAAAATTGAAAAGAAATCAGAGTGCTGAAAATATCATATGAAAAGAGAATTATCAAGCAGACTAAAATGGCATTCATAATGTCAGGGTCAAGCTACAGTGTATCTAATTGTGACTGATCAAACCAATATGAACTTGCAAAGTTCCTCCTCAGGTGGGATGAATTAGCCTGTATGGACATTTGGGAAGGAGAGATTCCAAAATTTGTGCATTTCACATTTCTTTTGAGCTATTGTCTGCTTGGCTCAAAGATCACAACATCTCCTTTGATACACACATAGCACTCTAGATTTTTCTCCCACATCTTGCAATTAATGCCAATTTCTTTAGAGAAAACTTGAGAGTGTCCTTGCATGACTTCTTCTAACCTACCTACATGTGAGTGCTTGCTTTATGTGAGTTCTCTATAAAACAGTCTTCCAGGCAAAAATACAAAAAAAAAAAATAATACCTTAAAAACAGAATTGGCTAAATGGTAAAAGAAGCACAAAAAAATCACTGAAAAATAGAAATTCTTAAAAAGAAAAATTTGCCAAATGTAATGAGAAGTTAAAAGAAAGCTCACTGAAAGAGTTTTAGAATAGAGACAAGATGGCAGAGTAGAGACAATACTCAGCTAAGCTCTCCCAACAATCCCTCCAAAAAACTTTAAAATAATCCCTCAAATTGCATTCTGGAGTGACAGAGCCAACAAGAGGTCATAGTGAGATAGACTTCCATCCCAATACAACATAGGAGGTCAAAAAGAGACATTTGTGACAAGATGGATAAGGCTGATCTGGATCTCATATGTATGAAGCATATAGAGATTAGGTGGTGGTGACAGAAGCAACAGAAGCTTTGGGAGTTCTCAAGCTTGAGATGGTAAGAGGACATGGCAATCTGTCAGAAATAGATTACAGAGGAATCCTGAGTTAGCTCTGGACTCAGTACCATAGTCTGATAATTCCATTGCCTATAAATACTCCTGGGTCATAGTTCAAGGGCAAAGAGGAGCACTTTCAGTCAAGAGGGGGTAAAAGTCCTGATAGGCCGTATCACTTGTGGCCCCAACGGAACAGGGATCCCTGAAGAGCAGTATCAATTACAATCACAAGGGATCAATGGTCTTTACTAGGTAAGGACCAGGGTGCAGACCAGGAGAATGAACACAATTCTTCCCCAGATCACACCACGTTAGAAGCACTAAACACTTACAAATCCGAGAACTGGCTCTGATAACAACAATGTGAAAAAGACTGATGCTTGAGACAAGCCCAACCCCAAGTCAGCAACAGAATATAACATGGACATAAAGTTAAAAATCATGAAACAGGATAGGAAATGAGCAAACAACTAAAAATAAGCTAACCATAAAGTGTTAATATGATGACAAGGAAGATGAAGACACAAACTCAGAAGAAGACAACAAAGTCAACATAGCTACCAGAAAAACTTCAAATGAAATTGTGAATTAGTTTCAGGCCAAAAATTAAAAGAATTCTTGGAAAAGCTCAAAAAGGATTTTAAAAATTGGAAAGATAGAGAAAAATTTTGAAAAAAACTGGGAGTAATGCAAGAAAATCAAGAAAAAATTGCTGGGTAAAAGAGGCACAAAAATACTGTAGGGGGCAGCTAGGTGGCGCAGTGGATAGAGTACCTGCTCTAAAGTCAGGAGGACCTGAGTTCAAATGCGGCCTCAGACCAAACATTTGGCAATTATTAGCTGTGTGACCCTGGGCAAGTCACTTAACCCCAATTGCCTAAAAAAAAAAATGCTGAAGAAAATAACAGCTTAGAAAACAGAATAGGCCAAATAGTAAAAGAGGCACAATAGTCCATTGAAGAGAAGAACTCCTTTTAAAAGCAGAATTTGCAAAATGGAAAAGAAGATACAAAAGTTCAATGAAGAAAATAACTCCCTAAAAATTAGAATTGGGCAAAGGGAAGTTAATGACTCCATGGGACATCAAAAAAGAATAAAAGAAAATCAAAAGAATGAAAAAATAGAGGAAAATGTGAAATACCTCATAGAAAAAAAAACAAACAAACGAACAACTGACCTGGAAAATAGGTTGAGGAGAGATAATTTGGGAATCTTTGGACCACCTAAAAGCCATGATCAAAAAAAGACCCTACACATCACATTTCAAGAAATTACATGGAAAAGCTGACCTGACATCCTACAATTAGAAGGTAAAATAGAATTCGAAAGAATCCATCAATCACTTCCTGAAAGAGATTTTAAAATGAAAATACCCATGAATACTACACCTAAATTACAGAGCTTCCATGTCAAGGAGAAAATACTGCAAGTCAACAGAAAGAAATAAACCAAATATTGTGGAGCCACAGTTATGATTTAGCAGCTTCTACATTAAAGAACTGGATGGCTTGGGATATGATATTTCAGATGGCAAAGGATTTTCAATTACAACCAAGAATCATATGCTTGGGGGGGTGGGAAATGGATATTCAATAAAAAATGACTTTCAAGCATTCCTGATGAGAAGACCAGAGCTGAATGGAAAATTTGAATTTAAATAACAAGACTAAAGAAAAGCATTGAAAGGTAAATGGGAAAGAGCAGTTATAAAGGATCTAATGAGATTAAACTGTTCATAATCCTACATGGGAATATTATACTTGTAACTCCTTAGAACTTTATCATTATTAGGACAGTTAAGAGCATTATATATAGAGTACATATTTTTGAGTTGATTATGATGGAATGATATCTCAAAAATATAATTAAGGGATGAGAAAAAGGAATGTTTATGATCAAATAACATCTGAAAAATAAAATTAAGGGGTAAGAAAGAAGAATGAACTGGAAGAATGAGGAAGAGAAGATAGAACGGGGTAAATGATCCCACATAAAAGAGGAACAAAATAGTTTTTTTTTCAGTGGAGGAGAAGATAGGGGTGACAGACAATGCTTGAACCATTCTCTGATCAGAAGGGAATAACATACACAGTCAGCTGGGTATAAAAATCTATCTTACCCTACAAGGAAGTAGGATGGAAAGCAATAAGAAAAATGGAGCTCATAGAATCAAGGGCAAATTAGGGATCATAGTGTTGAGAAGCCAAACACTTTTGAGGAAGGACAGGGTTAAAAGAGAGAAAAAAAAGGGAAAATAAAATGTATTGAAATACAAAATTATTCATCATAACCATGGAAAAAAATTACAGTAACTATCTTAGATAAAGTATTCATTTCTCAAATATGTAGTGAATTGAGTCAAATTTACAAGAATACAAGTCATTCCCCAATTGACAAATTGTCAATAGATGTAAACAGGTAGTTTTCAGATGAAGAAGTAATAGCTATCTACAATCATATAAAAAATGCTCTAAATCATTACAGATTAGGGAAACACAAATTGAAACAACTCTGAGGTGCTTCCTTATACCCATTGTTAAAATTAATTATCTGAAATTGAAAATAATTCTGAGATGCAAAGTTTCCAAGGAAATAAATAGTGATTTAATAGTAACAGATTACCATTAAATGAAGTAAATCTCAGTAACTAGGGATAAAGAAGTGATTTACAGAGCTTATTTTTATAACAGAGGAATAAAAAAAGCTGCAATCTTAGTGAACTTATTTTGAACATAATTCAATTGGACAAGAAAGATCATCTAACGAGTTCACTTTGCCTAGGCGTTCTTAATCTAAATTTGTATTCTTGGCACATTTGGCTGTTAAAATGAGATTGCCTTAGAATCTCTGACCTGCACCTGTATAATTTTGTAACTAGAAAGATTCCTTTAAAGGGGCTTGTAGTTTGAACTAAGACTAGCAAAGAGGAACTTGTGGCTTGTAGTTAGCAGTCACCCTCCCTCCCCCCATGCTCCAACTGCCAGAAATGGAAAACCAATGTTAGAAGATTATGCTATTCAACTTATATTTAACCTCCAGCTCAGGAGAAAAAAAGGAGCTTATCCACTAAGACTGGAAAGAGGAACTTAACCTACAGTCAATCCTCTCCTTTTTCTCCAAGTTCCGGAAAGGGAAACTTGGCTTTTAAAAAGATCCTTATAATCCCATAATTATTTTATTCCTTTGACAATATATGTTTTACTCTAAATTATCTGCTAGTAAATGGTAAAATTTTATTTATATGTCTATTTATCTATGTATCTATCCCCTAAATCTTTAGTTAACCTAGACTTAAGAAAATATCTATGTTAGTTTGACTTAGCTATCAGGGCTAGTTTTCCTAAAGAAATGAGCTTAATCCTACAATCAGATTAAAAATAAAAGTAATAGATACTAAGTGATTTAAAGTCTGTCCCTTTTCACTATCATATTGACTAATATTAGAGAAAAAGGAAATGACATATGTTGGAAGGGATGTGGAAAAATTAAGAAAATAAAACACTGTTGGTAGAGTTGTGAAGTGATCTCCATTCCATTCAAGACAGCATTTTGGAACTATGACCAAGAGGTTCTAAAATTGTACATACCCGTTGACCTAGTTGTAATACCACTACTAGAGTTGTGTCACAAAGAGATAAAAAAAAAAGGAAAAGGAGCCATATGTAAAAACATAAACAAAAACAAAAAATTATACCTGCTCATGTTGTGGTGGCAAAGAATTTGCAATTGAGGGGATGCTCATCAACTGTGGTGTGGCTGAACAAATTGATGTATATGATTGTGGTGGTTTTGTGCTTTTGTGCTGTAAGAATTGATGATCAGGATTTGTTCAGCAAAACCTGGAAAGACATACATGAACTGACTCAAAGGGAAATGAGAAGAACTAGGAGAACAGTGGACACAGTAAAATATTTTTGTACAATGATGAACTGTGAATGATTTAGCTATTTTCAGTAAAACAATGATTCAAGACAATTCCAAAGAACCTATGATAAAGAATATTATCTACTTCCAGATAAAGAACTGATATAGTCTGAATGCAGATAGAATCATACTTTTTAACTTTATTTTTCTTGTTTGTTTGTTTGTTTTTTGATCTGTGTTTTCTTTTACATGTATGGAAATATGTTTTATACGACTATATATGTAAAGTCTATATCAAATTTCTTGCCTTCTCAATGAGGATGGAGGGAATGGAGAAGGGGAGAGGATTTGGAATTCAAAATTTTTTTAAAAAGAATGCGAAACAAAAATAATTTTAAAAATTTATTTTTCCTTTAGAATAGTTCCTTATTCTTAACTGAGTCAATAACTAGGACAATATAAGTAATCCAAGTTACTCGGGAAGCTTAGACTTGAAGATTACTTGTACTTAAGAGAGCAGAACTGCAAACAGCTAAACTGAACTAGCATCCACATCAAATGTAGCATAAAGATGTAGCATCTCAAAGACTGAATGATGATCAGACTGCCTAAGATAGGGTGGTGAGCAGCTTATACCAAAAATGGAGCAATTCAAAGCTTGAGAGTGATCAGTAGTCAGATTGGGCTGATCACTTGCCTCTGCCTTAATAGTCTGGGAGTAATAGACAGACCCAGTCTCAAAAAGAAAAAAAAATACTGTCAATGAAGTATTATGTTATTTTAATTAAAAATATTGCATTTTGAAAGAACTGTCAGCAAGTGATAACAAGGTCTATTTAAGAATTTTTCTCCCCTAGAAACTAGTCATAGTTTTCCTCTTTCTAGCTACATTCTTGCTTTGGAGTGTCAGACCCATGAATAATTTGCCCCAAGTTCTGTGAAGTGAATTTTTTAATGTTCTGGAAGTAAAGTTAATTTGTCCTTTTGTAAGAAATTAATCCATACTGACATATAACTGAGAAGGTTTAAAGAGTCTAGACATGTCCTCATCTGAGAAAGGAAGCTCTCTCCAATTCTAGTGTTCTATAATCTCCTGCTGATGACACTGACACTGATCTTTCTGTTGTTGCTGCTTCCAAATGTTTTTCATGTAGACAATGTCTTTAACTATATCATTGCATCAATTACAAACTCTTTCCCAGATGGTCCATGATAGCTAGATTGAACATTTTATGCTTATTTTCTACAGCTGAGTTCTCTAGTTCCCACATTATTATATTGTTCTGATTTGCATTTTTAAAATGACATTTGACAATTCCTTGAACATGGTCCTGTTTAAAAACTTCTGTTAGTTCACAAATCAGCCAGTAAGCCTTCAGTGATAGAGGCCCTTGAGTGTTTTTATTTTTAATTTCTAAATGAGAACTAAAATCTTTAAATTGCATATTGGTAACTAAATTGTGAATGCAGCAGAGCATAAATAACAAAAAAAGAAAAATAGTATGTGGACTATTACCCACCAACAAGAAGATGATCATTATTTGCATGATGAAAACACTGTATAATTTTTCCAAAAGTTATGAAGAGCTATGGACACCAAACAGAACATTTTATATTTAATCCTGCTAGCTCCCTGTTACTTCCAGGATTGCATATAAAATTGTTGATCTGTCATTCAAAACTCTTCTTAACCTGCACCCTCTCAATTTTTCAGTTTTCTTGTACCTTATTCCCCTTATCAACCATTCTGCAATATAAAGACAGCCACCTCCTTTATGTCCTTGAACAAAAGACTCCATCTCCTGACTACTGGCATTTTTACCACATGCCTGGAATTCTTTCCCTCTTTCTCTCTGTTTCATGGCTTTCCAGTCTTCCTTCTAAGTTCTAGATGAAATCTGACCTTTTACAAGAAACCTCCCCTGATCCCTTTTAATATGAATGTTTTCTCTCTGTTTCTAACATACAGTTTATCCTAATGGCTATGAACAAACAAGATGCTAGAGATAGATAAAGAGCTCTATCTTTAATCTCTCACCATCTAACTACATCATTTTGTGCATAGCTATTAGCATCTTGTCTGTCCCATTAGACTGATCGTTTTGAATACAGGGACTGTCTTTTGCTTTTGTTTCACAACAGCTTAGCAGGTACATCGGATGTATCATATTCTTAATAAAAATGTAGATTTCTACCACATCGCACCTATCAGAGTGGCCAACATGACAAAACAGGAAAATGATAAATGTTGGATAAGATGTGGGAAAATTGGAACACTAATGCATTGTTGGTGGAGTTGTGAAATGATCCAACCATTTTAGAGAACAATTTGGAACTATGCCCAAAGGGCTATGAAAATGTGCATGACCTTTAAACCCAGCAATAGCACTTCTAGGGCTGTTCTGAAAGAGATCATACAAATGGGAAAAAGGACACACATGTACAAAAATATTTATAGAAGTTCTTTTTATGGAGGCAAAGAATTGGAAATTGAGAGGATGCCCATCAATTGTGGAATGGCTGAACAATCTGTGGTATATGGATGTAATGGAACATTATTGTGCTATAAGAAATGATGAGCAGGCTGACTTCAGAAAAACCTGGAAATGCTTGTATGGACTGATGCTAAGTGAATTGAGCAGAGCCAGGACAACATTGTGCACAGTAACAGCCACATTGTGCGATGACTAACATTGATAAACTTAGCCCTTTTCAGCAATGCAAGGATCTAAGACATCTCCAGAGGTCTCATGATGGAAAATGTTATCCACATCCAAAGAAAGAACTATGAAGTTTGAATGCAGATTGAGCATACTATTTGTTATTTTTTTTTTCTTCTGTTGAGTTTTGTTTCCTTTTTCTGGTGGTTCCTCCTACTGGTTCTAATTATTACTTACAACATCACTAATTTGAAAATCTGTTTAATAAGAATATATATACATATATATATATATATACATATATATATATATATATATATATATATATATACATACATACATATGCATATCCTATATCAGATTGTTCACCATCTTAGGGAGGTAGGAGGGGAGGGAGGGGAAGAAAAGTTTAAAACTCAAAAGCTTAGGGAAGTGGTTGTTGATAAATCTAAAAGAAATTAATTAAAAATATCAAAAAATGTTGATGTGACTGATAACAGTATTTCATCAAAATCAGTATCATCCTCTGCAAGGTGGAGAAATGGAAGAGATTTTGCAATTTCAGATTGGTCTTTCTCCGCTAGCCTCCAAAAGTAATTTCTTGACAACTTCACTCGCCTGTGGTTCTTATTAATGTTTACTTTTAAAATTAGAATTCTGTTGCTCTCTGCTAGCTTCACAGCCAAAAGTCCAAGGCTTTGTTTGCCTTTTTCTTTCCTTGTAGCCTGAACTAAAAATAAAAGTTAAATAAAATTTTATGGCCACAGAGATGATGCCTTTTTTTTGGGAAATTATGGTACTACAAAAAGAAATATAAAAAAGATTGGTTTTTAATACAATATACTACTTAAGTTGCTCCCTGGTGTTGAATCAGGGAGTGCTATAATCTCCTAATAATTCAATTAATAACACTCAGAGTGCAATGGAAAGGTAAACATTTATAAGCATATTGTAATACAACATGAATAAGGAGTCATAGAGAAAAAGAGTTAGGGAGAAGTTATGAAGAAAAGGAAGAATTTATGAAGAACAAGAATAAGAGTATCCATCAAAGAAATGCCTGAATTTTTTAAAGGAAGGGGTAACCAGAGTGAAAGAACTGTTGAGTCAAATATGTCTTCCTTTAGTATCTTGATGATATCAAGAAAAATAAAGGTGGAGCCCTTTCATGCAGGTAACTACCTAGATGGCTCAGTGTATAGAATACTGGGCCTAGAGTCAGGAAGAATTGAGTTTGTATCTACCAATAGATCTTATCTGTTTGATCTTGGGTAAATTACTTAAACCTGGACTTCATTTCATGATCAATAAAATGAGAAAAATAATTACACCGATCTCCCAGGGTTTTTTGTGAGAATTAAATAAGATAATATCTGTAAAGTGCTCGGCATAGTGCCTGGTATATAGTAAGTGCTTATTAAATACATGTTCTCTTCCTTTCATATTGGGAGGATGCCTACAGTAAATTTCTTGGAAGGCATAGGAAAAGGCAAAAACAAACAAACAAACAAGATGGGCAATCATGAATGGACTGTGTGATCTTCCTCATTGGAGCAGGCATCAATTGAATTGCATATTTTATCAACAAAGTCACTGCTGTGAACATAGCAGAGAACAAGTTGAGGCAGAGAGGAAAAAATGCAGATATCTAAGCAAGTAAGGAAATGGAGCATTCAATGTGATCACAGAGTCCCATTATGAATTAACTCCTTTTCCAACCTCCTACAGTGGAAGCAAGTGATTTGGACCACCTAGACTAGAATTCTTTGGGACACTGGTGTTGACTTGCATGCAATCAACGTGAGGTTGAATTTGGCATCTTTACAAAGGTCTCTAAATTGTTTTACTGATATATTTTATTTCCTTCCTTCACAATGTTATGATTAAAGAAAACTCTTCATACTTGTGCATGAAACTTCAATTGAAATATCAAGAGAAACAAGAATGGAGTGGTGTTTTTCTAAGTAGATGAGGGCAAATATTAAAATTCTGAATAAATTTACACTAAATAATTGGGATATATTTTAAAATTATGAGGAAAAAAAAACCTGGGTGGAACAAATGGAGAGAAACTGCCTTTGGTTAAAACTCTCTGAGTGCCAGAGTAAGCTTGGTGACATTCCAGAACACCCTTTGATGTTGGGCAGAGTGAATAACTGTTGGCATTGAACACTGAGCTGACAACTCTTGGTTTTTATTACTATAGAGGATCAAATAACCAATCAACATCACCTTCTTGTGATTAAATGTCATTAGTTGTTGTTACCTTGAATTTAGATGTAGGGTGATTTCTATGTTAATTTACATCTCTAGTAAAAGGGTACGTTTAATTACATCATCCACTATGATTTAAAGAAATCTAATTGTTGCATAATGGAAGATACTTTTCAGGATACTAAATTATTTGAATAAAAAAATTAATCATGAATGCAGTTAGTTTTAAGATGTTTGCAGAACCTTATAAGTATTTACCATATGGCTTTGAAAAATCACATGGTTCAAGGGGTGGAGCCAAGATGAAAGAGTAGAAGTAGTGACTTGCTTGAGCTATCTCCCAAACCCCTCCAAATATCTGTAAAAGCAACCTAACAAATTCTACAGCAGCAGGACCACAAAAAGACAGTTAAAAATTTTCTGGGCCAAGTTAACCTGGATGGTTGATGTGAAAAGCTGGTTGGGCTGGGCTTGGAAAGGAGTGCAGTTCAGCCTGGGCTGCACTGGCAAAGGGCCCCAATGAACCTGAAGCAGGCTTCAGGAGAATAAATCACAGAAACCTGAGGCAGTTTCCAGACTTTTCAACCCACAAACATCAGAGAAAACTTAGAAGGTCAATGGAAAAAGTCTGTCAGACCTGGGCAAGAGAAGAGCACATGGTCTAGCCTTAGCCCTAGCACAGGTGGGTGGCAGCCACAGCTGCAGCAGCTACTTCTGGAGCTCAGCCCTCAGATCAAGTGGCTGATCAGAAAGTGAGTGCAGGGATCTCTTTGATGGCTCTGAGACAGGATTCTCTTGCTTTGTCTGTGCTTTGATCTAGGTCACAGTACTGAATGGCAGTCCTGAGGTGAGAAGTAGTACTGGCATGACAGAGTTTGTGGTGGTGGTGTAGAGGGAATCCTCCTCAGAGTTCCAAGGCAGAAAAAAGAATTTGTGGTCACTCACAGACCAGAGCCCAGGACAAGAAAGGAGTAAACACCTCTCCTTTGATCATACCACTTTGGAAGAACTGAAAATTTACAGGTCTCTAGAAATATCTACAAAAACAGCTACACAAAACCCTTGAAGCTTCGGAACGTACACTCTCCACACAGGAAGCAGATCCCTACCTTAAAAAAGAGTTTAAAAAGTCAAATAATTAGCTGGGAACATGAGCAAACAGTGGGAAAAAGTCTTAGAATATAGAAATATAGGATCTTATTTTGATAACAAAGATGATATATGTGTGTGTGTGTGTGTGTGTGTGTGTGTGCGTGTATAAAACACCAGAAGAAGGTGACAAAGTAAAAGCTCCTATATTCAAAGCCTCCAAGAAAAATATGAATTGCTATCAGGCCATGGAAGAGCTCACAAAGGATTTTGAAAAGCAAGTAAGATGAGAGGGAAAATTGGGAAGAGAAATGAGAGTGATGCAAGAAAATCATGAAAAATGGTCAAAAACTTGGTAAAGGAGACCCAAAAAAATACTGAAGAAAAAAAACACCTTAAAAATAGACTAACACAAATGGCAAAAGAGCTCCAAAAAGCCAATGAGGAGAAGAATGCCTTCAAAAGCAGAATTGGCCAAATAGAAAAGGAGGTCCAAAAGCTCACTGAAGAAAATAATTCCTTAAAGATTAAAATCGAGTAAAGAGAAGCTAACAACTCTAAGAGAAATCAGGAAAGCATAGAGCAACACCAATAGAATGAAAAATGAAAGACAATGTGAAATATCTCGTTGGAAAAATAACTGACCTGGGAAATAGATCAGAGAGAGAGAATTTTAAAATTATTGGACTACCTGAAAGCCATGATAAAAAAAAAAAAAACCTAAATATTATCTTTCAAGAAATTAGCAAAGCATACTGCCCTGATCTTCTAGAACCAGGCAGTAAAATAGAAACTGAAAGAATCCATCAATCACCTCCTGAAAGAGATCCTAAAAGAAAATCTCCTAGGAATATTATAAACAAATTCCAGAGTTCCTAGGTGAAGGGGAAAATATTGCAAGCAGCCAGAAAGAAACAATTCAAGTATTGTGGAAACACAATCAGGATAACGCAAGATTTAGCAGCTTGTTCATTAAGGAACTGGAAGATTTGGAATATGATATTCCAGAGAGCAAAGGAGACAGGATTACAGCCAAAAATCACCTATGCAGCAAAACTTAATATAATCCTTCAGGGGAAAAAAAAGGATATTCATTGTAATAGAGGACTTTCAAGTATTCTTGATGAGAAGAGCAGAGCTGAACAGAAAATCTGACTTTCAAATAGAAGACTCAAGAGAAGCATGAAAAGTAAACATGAAATCATAAGGGACTTATTAAAATTGAACTGATTACTGTGTGTGTGTGTGTATATATACATATATATATATACATGTGTGTATGTATATATATATACATATACATATATATGTGTGTGTATATATATATGTATATATATATATATATATATATATATATATATATATATATATACACACACACATACACACACACACACACTGAGCACAGGGTGAATTGAATATGAAGGAATGATATCTAAAAAACATTAAAGGGTGACAGGATTGTATTAGGAGGAAGAGAAATGGAGAGATAGAATGGGGTCAATTATCTCACAGAAAACAGACAAGAAAAAGTTTTTACAGTGAAAGGGAAGGGGGGAAGGTAAGAGGGAATGAGTGAACTTTACTCTATTCAGACTTGGCTTAAAGGAATAACGTACATACTCTGTTGAGTATGGAAATCTATCTTATGCTACAGGAAAATAGAAGGGAAGGGGGTATGATAGAAGGGGGGGCAGATTCATAGAGGGGGTAATCAGAAGCAAATACTTCTGAGGAGGCACAGGGTCAAAGGAAAGAATAGAAAAAAAGGGAGGCTGGATAAGATGGAGGTGATCATAGTTCATTTATTACAACATGACTATTATGTAAGTGTTTTGCACGATTACACATGTATAAACTATATTTAATTGCTTGCCCTCTCAATGAGGATGTGTAAGGAGGGAGGGAGAGAGAGAATTTGAGAGGAAAATAATTGGAAATAGAGAGGATGTGCATCAATTGGGGAATGGCTGAACAAGATGTGGTATATGAATGTAATGAAATACTATTGTTCTATAAGAAATGATGAATAGGCTGACTTCAGAAAAACCTGGACAGACTTGTATGGTCTGATGTTGAATGAAGTGAGCAGAACCAAGAGAACGTTGTACACAATAACAGCCATGTTGTGTGATGACTAATAGTGATAAACGTAACCCTTCTCAGCAATACAAGGATCTAAGACATTTCCAGAGGCCTAGTGATGGAAAATGCTATCCACATCCAAAGAAAGAACTATGGGAGTTGAATCACTATCATTTTTTTCTCTTCTGTTGAGTTTTGTTTCCTCTTTCTAATAGTTCCTCCTATTGGTTTACAGTTTTACTTATAACTTCAGTAATGTGAAAATATGTTTAATAGAAATGTAAATGTGTAGCCTATATGAGATTGCGTGCCATCTTGGGAAGGGTGATGGGGAGGAAGGGGGAGATAAATTTTAAACTTTTTTTTTTTAAATTTAAAGCATGTAGAAGTGATTGTTGATGAATCAAAATAAATTAATAAAAAAATTTGTTTTTACATACAAATGGGAAAAAAAAGATATACAGACAATGACATATAGAAATCTATTCTGTCCTACAGAACAAAGGAAAGGGGATTGGGTAAGAGAAGGAGGGGATGATAGGAAGGAGTATGGAGAATGCATACTATCTTGGGGTGGGGGAGAGGAGACAGAGGAAGAAAAATTGGAACTCAAAATCTTGTGGAAGCCAATGTTGAAAACAAAAAATAGATAAATTAACTGACTAAAAAAAATTACATGCTTCACAGGAAGTTTTGAAATGTATATATCATGTATATATAGAAAGGCAGTATTCCTCTATCCTAAAAATAAAATTAATAAATTTGTGGCAATAAATACCCTTATAATTTTAAATTGTATTCTACTTAATTTCCAGAGAAAAAATATTTATTATATAAGAAGTCACTGTACTAAGCATGTGGGATACAAGGACAAAAAGGAAAAAGTCCTGCCCTCAAGTTTAGCTTCTAATAAAACAATTCAAACAATTTTGTAAATAAAACAATGAAAAGTTTATAGAGTAGGAAGTACCTGATTTCCTGTCCTTTAAAGTGGGTGAAGGATTCAAAGAAGTCAAGATGAGAAGGAATGCATTTCAAATTGTGGAGATAATGCACTCAAGGCAGATGCAGTCATATGAATGCATATTCAATAACATTTGGCAATTGATTGAAATTTGGGGACAAAAGGAAAGTAAAAATCAAAAATAATTTAAAAATTGTGAACGTAGACTTCTAGTATAGTTATTCTCAAACTGGAAATAGTGGAGTTTTAAGGAATGGTGGATTTAAATTAAGGTGTAATTACATTTGTTTAGGATGTTTTGTCTTGTGATATGTCATGGGTCATTCAGCTAGAGATCCATGAGGCAAATATGTGGCTGGAGATTAGTAGTAAGACAAAAGATCAATTTATAGATTTTGGAGTCACCTGCATAAAAATAATAATCAAATAACAGAAAGTTGCTAAGATTATCAGTGAAAAAAGTGCAGAAATAGAAGAGAAAATGGTTCTGGGAGCCTCTCATTCAGCAAAGAGAGAAGAGTGATGTATCAGAAATGCAGACTGAAAAGAAATGCTCATACAGGAAGGAAGATGATGATGTGAGAAGCCAAGGGAGAATTCAGAAGATGTGGTCAACAATGTCCAAAGCTACAGAGAAGTCAAGTCAGGTGAGTACTGAAAAAAAATGCCAATGATTTTAGAAGTTAAAAGATCATTGATTATTTTAGAAAGGAAATTTATCTGTGAAAGGGAAAAACATTTTAAGAAAATTGTCTAGAGAAGCTATAGGCATTTTTTATAAGCAGGGGAAAACTTAGAGCATGTTAGTAGTTAAACAGGTAGAAAGAAACCTAAGAAAATGTGAGGGCTTCATGACCAATATTCCACATATTTATGTATTAACTCATAATTAAATTATCTCTTTTACCATCTCCTGACAAATAACATTTAAGGAGTTTTCTGTATTGGCAAAGAAAAGGAGGGCAATGGGGGCAACATATACTGCTAAGAAGTAGTCTGATGCTGCTAAAGAAAGAGCTTGCTACTGAGGAAGAAGGGCAGCGGGAAGAGGGAAAGGAGAATTTGGTGTAAACCTTTCACATTCTGTTTTCACTTCAAATCCAAATTTGCATGATGATCATTCACCCTTTCCAATTCACTCTGCCCATTGAGAGCCAGGCTTTTTGATTAAAACACTAATAAAAAAGGTTAATCAGTGTGCCAACTCTGTAGTAAGAAACTAATACTGAATTCTCTGATCCATGAATTAGAGAGCAAGTTTCCAAAATCAATCTTGGAAAGCTGTCACAAAGGTAGCATCCTCCTCCCTTCTCTTCCTTGCTTGGATAAAGAGGGGAAACAGAGGGGAAATTTCAGATACAAAGGAAAGACAAAAACAGTATGTATTTAAATGAATGGCAACTAAATCTGAATAACATTAAATCAGAGATATAAACAATTTCAGACACAAATGTGTAATAAAGAGGCACAGACTGGGAGCTGCAAGTCTCAAGAACAAGCTACTGTACTCTTATTAAATCCATTTGTCTTGTAGGGTTGAAATAAACTTGAGTATTGCTGTGGAGGTCAGTAATAGAAGGCATCAATGTGATCTATATCATGGATTAAGATGACAATTTCTCAGATTTTATTACATAACATTTGGTACAAATATTCCTTCTGCATCAATGTTAAAGGGAAAATGATCTTCAAATAAACTGTAAAGTTTTGCAGAAATAGAGCCCTCATTTCTAAGAAAGTATGTTGACTCAGTAGAAGACAGGGAAAGTAATGAAAATATCTTTCATACAAGACACTTTGAATCATGCATTATTTGTATGATTGTTAATGTTGACCTGATTGACAAATTAACTAACAATCAATTCTCAATTTGGGGAATAAAATTTAGTATCCCAAACATTGATTTGTGGATTAGAAATCACACACCTATAACCTATACAGAGCCCTATTCATACTGGGAACATGAAAGAGTAACACTAAAAAAATGATAATAATAACTTATAGTTCTGTAGAAATGTAAAGTTCCAAAGTCCTTTTAGAAGGAAAAAGACAACAGGAAAGAAGTGTGTGTGTGTGTGTGTGTGTGTGTGTGTGTGTGTGTGTGTGTGATGCAATATATATATATATATATAGTAACAGAACGCTGCAGTCAAAGAACCTGGGTTCAAATTTATCTCTGATACCTGTGTGTCATTTCAACACCCTGGTCCTTAGGTCTCTGAAAAACAAAAGTACAAAAATGTTCCCAACTTACTATGGACAATGTCTCCCCTATGCCACCTCAGTCTCAGAATAGTGGGCTCAGATTTAGCAGTTTCTATATAATATTGTTGCTGACCACATCAGATGCTATATGATCAATGGATGAGTCTTGTTGCTCTGGGTCCAAAATGTGACTCTTTGCTCTTTGTTACTATACTAGCTATAAAATGAGACATTAACTTGAACTCCAAAGTCTACTGACTTTTCAAAACTCAGAATGGTGAAGTCTCCAGTCCTCCAGATTAATCTCCTTCACCTAAAATGTCAAAGAACAAATAGTGTGGCAAATGGAGACCTGAGAGGAGAGAAAGCTCAAGGTCTTACAGCTATAGCATTCTCTCTCACCAGATACCATAAACAAAGGGAACAAATCAAGACAGAACAACTGACTCTGGTCTCTAGGTTTCTTTGTTTTGTTTTGTTTTGTTTTGTTTCCTTTTTAATTCACTCCTAGTTATAATTATGTAATAAATCTGAAAGGCTGCCATTCGTCATGTGACTAGCAGGCTAGAATAAATTATAAAATGACTTTGTATGCTGCAATGTTTCTCCAATGCACTTGTATCGCATGTCATTACAATTCTTTCAGAGGTAGATTTCCCAACTTCTCTCTGTGGGAAGACACTATTAATCTGGCTCTATACACTTAGCCCTGTTACACTACAAATGAAGAATATGTTCTGAGACTTTAAGAAATATACCTAAAATCAAAGAACTAAAGAGTGGTAAGGTCTTGAATCCAGGATTTCCAAGTCCTCTATAGTATACTGTCTCTCAAGGATATAATATTATTACATCTGGGTTGGTATTGAAATGTTTTGCTGATGGCATTTATATGAAGACAATCATCAGTACTTATGTACCATGGAGTGTAAAAGTAGCACCTTTCAAAATTGAAACTGTATCACATAAGAATTAAGAAGGGAATGTTCAGAGATTCATTTTAATAGATATGTATAACATAAGTTCTTTGAGAATAGGAACTAACTACTTTTGTCTTTGTATTCCCAATGCCTAACAGTAGAAGAATAAAGGAGCAAGGGACTGGGGAATTTAGGACAGCATACAGTTGAACCAGTTAAATATAGCATGGTATAACATTAAATGGTTTGTAATAAGTGTTTAATAAAAGGACTCACATGACTTTGGGAATTACCAACTTTTATATAATCAAAATAATGACTATGATAAAGATAAAAATAAACTAATAC
The DNA here is from genome assembly GCF_003287225.1 of Phascolarctos cinereus. Lineage (NCBI taxonomy): Eukaryota > Metazoa > Chordata > Mammalia > Diprotodontia > Phascolarctidae > Phascolarctos > Phascolarctos cinereus. Next base: position 202,166,843 of record NW_027555958.1, on the reverse strand, counting down.
TGCTTTAAACCATGTTTCAAAATGTGTTTCGTTGCAAAAAGGCATATTAACCATTGTTTTATCTTTGGAAGTCCCTCCAATTAGGACATTTTGGACTTAGTATATAAAGTGTTGGCTTATATGAAATGTCACTATTTTCAACAATAATATGTGATTATACACCCATTCCCTACTTAGAGGATAGAATAATATGCATTTGTTGAAATGTTGTCTATATAACTTCCACTGCCTCTTTTCCATATCCTTCTGGCAATATTTCTGAACTACAAGTTCAAAGATCTTGGGAACAGAGGAGACCTCTTTCCTCAGGCTTTGCTCTAGTATAGCACATCTGCCAGTTAGGCCTTTCAAATATCTCTCAATTCCTCAGTAGTGAGAGAGTCAATGTGACTACCTAGCAGATAGCAAAAGCAACAACTAAGCTGTTCTCATTCAAATAAGTTCTTACTTTTAGATTCTGCTCTGTGATTATTTTTGGCTGTATTGTCCCCAAAAAGTAAGTGCAACTATTTTAACTATTTGACTTTTAATTGAGGCCAAGTTTGTTTTTTTTCCCCACATATTCTCAGATTTTTCAAGAAGAAGCTTGGGGGTCATCTCATCTGATCCATATCTCCAAAAAGTTCTCTTCACTACAGCATGCATATCATTAGCTAGCTTCTGCTTGAAGAATTGGGAATGGTGGGAATATAGCCATCACTCCATTCTGAAGTATCTTGTTCCATTTTTGGATAGCTCTAATTGTTAATACATGCTGTTTGTTTCCCCCCTCACATCTAGCTTAAATTTGCTCATTTGTTTCTTGCTTTTTTTTTTCAATTTGAAGATCAAACATATAAAATCTATTCTTCTTCCATGTGTCTACACCAAATACTTCAGGATAGTTTTCATCTTCTCTTTATGTCTTTGCTTCTATAAGATAAACATGCCTAGTTTTTTTACACTGAACCTAGCACATCATGGATACAACACATTTCACCATTCTTGTTGCTAAGAAAGCAACAATGGGCATTCTGAAACATGTTAATATTCTCCTTTAACTGCGGTTCCCAAAAGTGAACATAATGGTCCCAACTGGCCATAATCTTACATAAGTGATCAAATTTCACCTTCAAAGAATTTGCAGATCTTCAATTATTTATCTTTTTGAAATAGTCAATTTGCATAACTTTCCAAGTTATTACTCTTATTTTCTAAATTGTCAGTCCTAAATACTAAACAAGTTAACAAATTATCAGGAAGAAGTACAGCTGAATTTTAATCCATGACTACTACACAATTTTGTAAAAAGTATACCAGACCTAGACTTGATCATAAAAAAGTAAAGAAAAAAATCTTAGTGAGTCATTTTCCAGCTCAGATTGGAATATAGAAAATGACAGAGAAGTCTGTGCACAGTGGGAACATGTTCTAGTCAGAATTACTTTGTGCAAGCTTCCCAGTTTAGGAAATAAGTGAGATTCTGCCCATTGAGGTCATTAGAACAGGAAGTGGTCCCACACCCACACAGAGTCATGACTTATACATGAAGCAGGAACAGGTGCTAACTCATAGCTCTGTCATTCACTACCTACTACAGGATTAGAAATACAGGAAAGACAGAGGAGAAGACCTCTGCCTATGGATGGCCATCCTACACAAGAGGAGTAGTGTACCCTAGGTTACGTAGTGAGTGAGGAGTAATTACAGAAACAAGTAACAGCTCTATGGTTCTGAGCCTGAAAGTTAGCAGGGTCTCCCTCTAGTAAAATTTGAAGACTACAGCGGAATCACTTGGACAGGAAGCCCAGACCAAAGAAGATCTTGTTCTGTCACTCCGAGCTAGCAAAGCTTTCTAGAAAAATGATGTTGGCTGTATCACAGTCTACTGAAATGACAATCAGGGACAAGCCTGCATTTGTGTTGCTGAGACAAAAACCAAGTCGGGAATTTTCAGTGTTCATACTAGATTTTTCCCTTTGATCAGTTGTCTATAGGCCCACTGAAAGAATGCAAATCCCCAAACTGAACTCTCTCTTCAGATCCTATATTAAGACAATACATAATAGCCAGGAACAGCAATTACAGGAACCAAGAGGACACAAAAGAGGAAAAAAGCACACTCCCTTCAAAAGCACAAATCCAAGTAAGGAAGAAAGACTGAAATGATGAGCAAATGGACAAACAAAATATTTCTACCATGAAAAAGGCTATTTTATTTACAGAGGTGATCATAACACAAACCAAGAAGAGAATTACTGTTATTCAGTATTGTACTGGAAATATTAGCTTTAGCAATAAGAGAAAAAAAAGAAATTGAAGGCATTAGAATAGGCAAAGAAGAAACAGATCTCTCACTGTTTGCAGATGACACGATGATATACTTAGAGAATCCTAGAGAATCGAGTAAAAAAGTACTAGAAATAATAAACAACTTTAGCAAAATTGCAGGCTCTAAAATAAACCCACATAAATCATCAGCATTTGTATATATTACCAACAAAGCCCAACAGCAAGAGATAGAAAGAGAAATCCCATTTAAACTTACTGTAGACATTATAAAATATTTAGGAGTCTACCTCCCAAAACAAACCCAGGAACTCTATGAACACAATTACAAAACACCATTTACACAAATAAAATCAGATTTAAATAATGGAAAAACATCAGTTACTCAAGAGTAATAAAAATGACAGTTCTACCTAAGCTAATTTACTTATACAGTGCCATACCAATCAAACTACCAACAAATTATTTTATAGAGTTAGAAAAAGTAATAACAAAATTCATTTGGAAAAACAAAAGGTCCAGAATATCAAAGGAACTAATGAAAAGAAATTCAGGAGAAGGTGGCTTAGCAATTCCAGATCTTAAAATGTATTATAAAGCAGCAATCACCAAAACTGCTTTTTACTGGCTAAGAAATAGGGAGGTGGATCAATGGAATAGGTTAAATATGCAAGACACAGTAGTCAATGACTATAGCAATCTATTATTTGATAAAGCCAAAGACCCCAGCTTCTTGGATAAGAACCCACTCTTTGAGAAAAAAAACTACTGGGAAAACTGGAAAAGACTATGGCAGAAACTCAGCATAGACCCAAATCTCACACCATATACCAAAATAAAGTCAAAATGAGTTCATGACTTAGATGTAAAGGCTGATGCCATAAGTAAACTGGGAGAACAAGGAATACTTTACTTATCAGATCTGTGGAGAACATAAGAATTTATGACCAAACAGGAGATAGAGAACGTTACTAAAAGAAAAATGGAAACTTTTGATTACATCAAATTGAAAAGTTTTTGCACAAACAAAGCCAATGCAGCTAAGATTGGAAGGAACATAGAAAATTGGGAAAGAATTTTTTTTTTTACAACCAGTCTCTCTGATAAAGGCCTTGTTTCTAAAATATATAGATAATTAAGACAAATTTATAAGAACACAAGCCATTCCCCAAAGGATAAATGGTAAAAGGCTCCGAACAGGTAATTTTCAGATGAAGAAATTGAAGCCACCTACAGTCACATGAAAAAAAATGCTCTGAATCATTGTTGATTAGAGAAATGTGAATCAAAACAACTCTGAGGTACCACATCACACCTATCAGATTGGCCAACATGACAAAACATGAAAATGACAAATGTTGGAGAAGATGTGGGAAAATTGGAATGCTAATACATTGTTGGTGGAGTTGTGAAATGATCCAACCATTCTGGAGAACAATTTGGAACTATGCCCAAAGGGCTACAAACATGTGCATACCCTTTGATCCAACAATAGCACTTCTAGGGATATATCCCCAATAGATGAAACAAATGGGAAAAGGACCCACACGTACAAAAATATTCATAGCAGCTCTTTTTGTGGTGGCAAAGAATTGAAAATTGAGAGGATGCCCATCAATTGGAGAATGGCTGAGCAAGTTGTGGTATATGGATGTAATGGAATACTATTGTGCTATAAGAAATGATGAATAGGCTGACTTCAGAAAAAACCTAGAAAGACTTACATGGTCTGATGCTGAGTGAAGTGAGCAGAACCAAGAGGACTTTGTACACAATAATAGCCACATTATGTGATGACTAATATTGTTAAACTGAACCCTACTCAGCATTACAAGGAGCTAAGACATCTCCAGAGGCCTCGGGATGGAAAATGTTGTCCACATCCAAAGAAAGAATCATGGAAGTTGAATTGTTATCACTTATTTTTACCTCCTGTTGAGTTTTGTTTCATCTTTCTGATGGTTCCTCCTATTGGTTTTAATTTTCACTAATGTGAAAACATGTTTAATGGGTATGTAAATGTAAAGCCCATATCAGATTGTGTGCTGATTTGGGGAGGGTCGGGGGGAGGAAGGGGGAGAAAAATTTTCAACTCAAAAGCATATGGAAGTGATTGTTGATAAATCAAAATAATAAAAGAAAAAAAGAAAGAAAGAGAATTAGTGTAAAACTTCTACAAACCAGGTTTAAAACAAATATACAGTTTGAACACACATCTAAATAGAATATGTGGAAAAGGTAAAGAAAACACTCTTTTTTTGATTGTTAAAAATAAACTGAGTGGGCTAGAATGAAGAATTGAGGTAGAAGATATTAAAACATCAGTGAAAAGTACAAGATATGGAAAATAATTTTTAAAAAGAAGTAACTTCTTGGCATGAGAAGTGGACCACCTTGCCCAAGCAACAAACTCATTGAAAATTAAAATAAATAAATGGAAGCTAATTATTCCACGTGACAACAAAATCTTTTAAAACAGTCAAAAGACTTTTATGTAATTGGATTTTTATGTCATATGGATATGTCATTGCTAAGCAATTGACCTGGAAAACATTCAAAGGAAAAATAATTTAAGAATCACTGGACTTGCTGAAAACCATTACCAAAAATGTACTTAGGCATCATATTTCAAGAAATCATAAAACTAGTCTTATCTGTTAGAACCAGAGTGAAGATCCACTTCCTGAGATACCCCAAAATATAAATTACCAGGAACATGATTGCAACAATTCAAAACAAAATTCAAAACTTTAAAGTCAAAGAAAAATATTGTGAGCAGGCAAAAAGAAACAATTCAAATACAAAAGAGCCACATTTTGAGCCTCTGCTGTCAAGAAGCAAAGAGATTGGAACATGATACTTCAAAAGGAAAGAGATGAAGTCTTAGAAGAATGAACAATTTACTTAAATGCAATCTTACAGGGTCAAAAATGGACCCTTAATTAAATAGAAATCAAGCATTGCTGATGAAAAGACCAAAGCTGCATGAAACCTTTGACATTCAACTAAAAGTTGAGAAACATTAAAAAATAATATATAAGCAAATAATTATATGGGAATAAACAAAGGCGTATCATTGATATTCCAACGTATGTTGATAATATACATCCTCTTAATTGACTGTCATCATCTGGTGTTATACAGGAAGTTTACTGATACAGAAGTTTGGAGTTTTTATGTTTTGATAATTTTAAGTGAAATTATTTTTTAAGTGGAGGAGGGAGAGTACCTTAGTGAAGAAGATAGAGAAAAGATGGAGAAATCTATCTTACATAATCAGGGTTTGTAAATCAAAGAATACACAAACAAGGAAAGGATGGAGAGATGGGATGACTCCACCTTCAAGTTCGTCTAAACTGAAGGGAATAAGAAGAAAAGAGAGAAATAAGGAGGAGGGGATTTAAACAAGAGATTAGTCTTTTGCAAAACAAATTCTAATGACTGAATATGGATATTAAGGAGGGGTTAAAAAGTAAAGAAAGAAAGGATAAGAATCTGTGGCTGGGTTTTGGATAAGGGAAACAAAAAAGGAGTGGGAAAGTGGAAGCAAATTGCATAAACACTGAAACTCCGATGCTGAACAAACTTTTTCTCACCATCTTATTCTCTGTAAAGAAGATGCCAGAAACAAGGAAAAGTAAAAGTATCAGATAAGAGGATAGAGGGAAATTCATAATTTGTTATCATAATTCTAAATGAGAATTGGAAGAATTGATCCATAAAATGGAAGATAATAGCTGAACACATTAGAAAGCACAATTCAACATGTTAAATAACAAAAAAAAACCCTAGAAACAAATATGGAAAAGCAGAATTATCAAAACCACCTTTTACAGATTCAGATGAAATAAATTACATTTGACAGGGGGACTGAGAAGAAATATCTCCAAAATTAACTGGAGACTAAATACTATAATCCTAAAACATGTGTAGGTCAAGAAACAAATCTTTCAAATAATAAATAATTTCATTAAACATAATGACAATGAGACAAAATACCAATATTTGTGTGTAATGACCAAAACAGTACTTAAGGGGAATTTTATATCGCTAAAGATTTTCATCAACAAAAGACAAACAGAACAAATCAATGAATTGGCCATACAACTAAAAGAAAAGAAAACCAATAAATTAACACTGACCTCAAATAAATGCCAAAATTGGAATCTTGAAAACAAAGATGAAATCAATAAAAACTGAAATAAATTCTAAAACTAAAAAAAAAAAATTGAAATAATAAGTAAAACCATTTGTTTGTTTGTTTTGCATGAGCCATTAGGTAATTTGATTTGGAAAAATTACAGGACATCAGATTACCACTATCAAATAGAAGATAAATACACAACAAATAAAGAAAAAATGAAGAAAATTAATAGAAACTGTGTGATATTTATGCAATCTTAATGAAATAAATGAATATTTATGAAGAATAGGTCCTAATTAAATACTTTTATGATGCAAATATTGTCTTGAAATTTATGGACCAATGACCTTAATGTATATCGATACGGAAAATCTAAACTACATAATATGGAGATTATAGCAACATTTGATTAGACAAGATGTATATTAGGAGTACAAAGTTACAACTAACTACTACTAATAATAACAATAATGAAATCAACCTGGGAGAAAAAATAATCAAACATCTCCAAAGAAATAATGTTAGACACTGGTGATGAAAGAGACTTAGTAAGATTAGATTTCAAATTTTCTGCAAAGTTGCAATCATGAAGATATTTTTATTTTCACTAAGAAATAGAGATCAGTTGTTATGTTTAGACTACATAATAATAGCAGAAGAAAATAACATAATGATGTAGAGTCTGATAAAACAAAAATTCCAACTAGTGGGGTAAAAACTTACTGTTTGACTAAAACTCCCAGGAAAATGGAAAGTAGTGTGGCAGAAATTAGTAGTAGAATAATGCCTCACTCTCAAGATAAGATGCAATTCGATACATGGATATAAACTATAGCATCATAAGTAAATTAGAAGAGCAAAGAAAAAAACACCTCTTGAATGTATAGATAATAAAGCATCACAGAAGATAAAATATATAATTTTGTTTATGTAATATGGCAGAAGTTATTTTTTTTTGCACCAGCAGAACCAATTCAGTTAAAGTTAGAAGAAAAGCAGTTAAAATTGGAATAAATATCTGAAGCATAATTCACAGATCAAAGTCTAATTACTAGGTTATATAAGGAATGAATTCATATTTATAATAGTAACTATTATTCCTTGATAATAAAAGCTGATAGTTATGGAGAAATAGATAGATATTTAAACAGTTTTCAAAGGAAAAAAAATAAACCATTAACCCTATAAAAATATTCCAAATCACTAATAATACAGAAATGTAAACCAAACAACTCCGAAAATCCACCCCAAACCCTTAGACTGATATGTTAACAATGATGAGAACAATAAAAAATAAATGAGAAATGTTTATGGGGCTGTGAAAAACAGAAATATTAATGAACTGCTTGTAGAACCGAACTGTTCTGAATATTATGGAAAACAACTTGGAACTCTGCCCAAGAAGTGAAAAATTGTGTCTACCCTTTAACCTAGTGATAGCACTACCTATCTATTAACTCCAAAGACATCAGAGAAAGAGAGAAAGGTTACATATGTATTCCAATATTTATACCTGTTCTCTTTACAGATTTAGAAATGGAGAGAGTGTTCAACAATTGAAGAAACGCTGAGCAGGTTATGATATGTGCGTGTATTGGAAAATATTTTGCTATAAGAAATTATGAAGGGGCTCATTTCTGAGAATTCTTAGAAGACATGCATGAACTGATATAGAGAGAAATGAGAAGAATCAGTGAAATAAATTAGATAATAACAATATTGTGGAAAAAAGAACAACTTTGAAAGACTTAGGATATCTGATCAATGCAATGAGTAACCACAATTCCAAAGGAATCATGGTGTCATCTACCTCTTTACAATATAAAAAAGTGATGGAAGCACAGTACAGATACATACATATGATTTTTTTGGACATAACCAATGCATAAATTTAGGGGGTTTGACTATACATGCTTATTACAATGATTTTATTTTTTCTTTCTTTTTCAAGTTTTTTTGTTCATTCAAAAATAATAATAATAATTTAGCTAAATCTACATGAAAAATCATCAGACCATTACTACTTATGATTTGTATGTATTTCTTCCATAAAATTTTTATTCCTTTTTAATTTTTTTAATTTTTTAATTAATTTATTTTTAGTTTTCAACATTCACTTCCACAAGATTTTGAATTTCAAATTTTCTCCCCATCTTGTTCCTCCCCCCACCCCAAGATGTCATGCACCCTGAATACCACTTCTCCTGACCTGCCCTCCCTTCTATCTCACCTCCCTTCCCTTATCCCCTTCCCCTTCTATTTTCCTGTAGGGCAGGCTAAATCTGTATACTCTACTTCCAATATATCTTATTTTCCAGGTGCATGTTAAATTTTTTAAATTTTTTTTAAAACTTTGGATTTCAAATTTTCTCCCTTCTTCCCTCCCCACCCACGCTCACTGAGAAGACAAGCAACTCAATACAGGTTATATATGTGTAGTCATGCAAAACACTTCCATAGTAGTCCTGTTATGAAAAACTAAGTGTATTTCCCTTGATCTTACCCCATTTATTCTGCTCTCTTAACCCTGTCCTTTCTCAAAAGTGTTTGCTTCTGATTACACTCTCCCCCAATCTGCTCTCCCCTTGACCATCTCCCTTCTTTCTTCTACCCTTCTCTCCCTATTTTCCTGTAAGGTAAGACAGATTTCCATATGCAATTGAGTGTGTATGTTATTCTCTCCTTAAGCCAAATCTGATGAGAATAAGATTCACTCATTCCCTCTCACCTTCCCCTATTTCCCCTCCACTGCAAAAGCCTTTTCTTGTCTGTTTTATGTGAGAAAATTTATTCCATTCTACCTCTCCCTTTCTCCTCCCTACGTAATCCTCTCTCACCCCTTACTTTTATTTTCCACATATCACCCCTTCATCTTCAACTCACGCTGTGCTCTGTATCTGTCTGTCTATCTATCTACGTATCTATGTATCTATGTATCTATCTATCTATCTATCTATCTATCTATCTATCTATCAACCTACATATATAATTTTTCCCTCCAACTTCTCTAACACTGAAAAAGGACTCATGAGTTTCAGCTATCATCTTTCCATGCAGAATGTAAACACTTCACCCATGTTTTTCTCGAGTCTTGTATCTGAAAGTCAAATTTTATATTCCACTCTTGTCTTTTCACCAGCAATTCTTGAATGTTCTCTATTTCACTGAATATCCATTTTTTCCCTTGAAGGATTATACTCAGTTTTGCTGGGCAGGTGATTCTTGGTTTGCTCTGTGGAATATTATATTCCATGACCTCTAGTCCCTTAATGTAGAAGCTGCTAAATCTGGTGTTATCTTGATTGTGTTTCTACAGTCCTTGAATCGTTTCTTTCTGGATGCTTGCAATATTTTCTCCTTGACTTGGGAATTCTGGAATTCGACTACAATATTCCTAGGAGTTTTCCTTTGGGGATCTCTTTGAGGAGGTGATCAGTGGTTTCTTTGGATTTCTATTTTGTACTCTAGTTCTAAAATATCATGGCAGTTTTCCTTGATAATTTCTTGAAAGGTGATGTCGAGGCTCTTTTTTTGATCATTGCTTTCAGACAGTCCAATAATTTTTAAGTTCTTTCTCCTGGATCTATTTTCTGGGTCACTTGGTTTTTCAATGAGACATTTCACATTGTTTTCCATTTTTTTCTTTATTTTGAATTTGTTTTACAGTGGCATGATTTCTCATAAAGTCACTGGCTTTTAATTGCTCCATTCTAATTTTTGAGAAAGTATTTTCTTCAGTAAGCTTTTGGACTTTCTTTTCTATTTGGCCAATTCTGCTTTTGAAGGCATTCTTCTCCTCCTTGGATTTTTGGACCTCTTTTGCCATTTGGGTTAGGCTATTTTCTAAGGTGTTATTTTCTTCAGCATTTTTCGGGTCTCCTTTAGCAAGCTGTTGATTTTTTTTTCATGATTTTCTTGGGCCACTCTCATTTTTCTTCCCAGTTTTTCCTCTTCTTCTCTTACTTGCTTCTCACAATCCTTTTTAAGCTCTTCCATGGCCTGGGACCCATTCAAATTTTTCTTGGAGACTTGGGATGTAGGAGCTTTGACTTTGTTATCTTCTTCTAGTTGTATGTTTTGATCTTCTTTGTCAACAAATGAAGATTCTATGGTCTGACTCTTTTTTGAGAGGTTTGCTCATGATCCCAGCCAGTTACTTGAGTTATAAACTCTTTGTTAAGGTAGCAATCTGCTTCCAGTATGGAGAGTGTACTGTCCCAAGCTTTGGAGGTTTTGTGCAGCTTTTTTTCAGAGATACTTGTAGGGACCCGTAAATTTTAGTTCTTCCAAGGTGCTATGATCTAGGGTGAGGTGTTTACTCCTTTCCTGGCCTATGCTTTGGTGAATGAGTGACCACAAACACTCTTTTCTGTCTTGGAACTGTGAAGAGCATTTTCTCTTCACCGCCACTACAAGCTCCAAAAAGACAGTACACCTTCTTGCCCTAGGACCACCATTCAGAACTGTGACCCAGATCCAAGCACTAGCAAAGCAAGAGAATCTTGCTTCAGCAAAGAGATCTCTGCAATCCGACTCGGATCAGGTACTGGATTCCCCCTCAGTCCGTGGGCCAGAAACTCTGGAGGCAGATGCTGCCTTGGGGTCACGCTCCAGGATTAAGGCTGGCACCCTGCACTTCTCTCTTACCCTGGTCACAGACTTTTGCCACTGACCTTCTAAGTTGTATTTGGCATTGTTGGGTTGAGAAGTCTGGAAACCACCACAGCTGCCCGTGATTCAGACCTCTGAGGCCTGCTCCAGGCTTACTGTGGCCTGCGCATCCACACCAAACTGCTTTCCTCTCCAAGTCCATACAATATACTTTTCCGATCAAACATCTAGGTTGTCTTGGGCTAGACATTTGTTTCACTATGTCTTTTTGTGGGTTCTAATGCATTAGAATTTATTTAGGACTTTCTTTTTACAGGTATTTGGAGGGGTTTGAGGGAGAAATCAAGCATGTCGCTGCTTTTACTCCTCCATCGTGGCTCCCCCCAACCCAACACTTTGAAAGAGGGCAGAAGAAAATTTGGAAAGATTATATATCTAATAGGGTGATTTAAATTAAATATACCAAACTACTGACAGTCACAAAACCTATTTTGGTATAAGCCTCTTTTTACCCCTCAAAATACTAGACATTTCAAGTAATTTGTTTTTCTAAAATATGATTTTTTTTTTATTTTCTTTTTTATTAATTTATTTTGATTTATCAACAATCACTTTCATATACTTTTGAGTTGAAAATTTTTCTCCCCCTTTCTCCCCACCACTCTCCCCAAAACGGCCCACAATCTGATATAGGCTTTACAATTACATTCCTATTAAACATATTTTCACATTAATGAGGTTGCAAGTAAAAATTTATACCTATAGGAGGAACCATCAGAAAGATGAAACAAAACTCAACAGAAGGTAGAAATAAGTGATAGTGATTCAACTTCCATAGTTCTTTCTTTGGATGTGGACAGCATTTTCCATCCGAGGCCTCTGGAGATGTCTTAGATCCTTGTAATGCTGAGAAGGGTTCAGTTTAATATTAGTCATCACATAATGTGTCTGTTACTGTGTACAAAGTCCTCTTAGCTCTGTTCACTTCACTCAGCATCAGACCATATAAGTCTTTCTAGGTTTTTCTGAAGTCAGCCTGTTCATCATTTCTTATAGCACAATAGTATTCCATTACATTCATATACCACAACTTGCTCAGCCATTCCCCAATTGATGGGCATCCTCTCAATTTTCAATTCTTTGCCACCACAAAAAGAGCTGCTATGAATATTTTTGTACATGTGGGTCCTTTTCCCATTTGTTTGATCTCTTTGGGATATAGCCCTAGAAGTGCTATTGCTGGATCAAAGGGTATGCACATTTTTGTAGCCCTTTGGGCATAGTTCCAAATTGTTCTCCAAAATGGTTGGATCATTTCACAACTCCACCAACAATGTATTAGTGTTCCAATTTTCCCACATCTCTCCAACATTTATCATTTTCCTGTTTTGTCATGTTGGCCAATCTGATAGGTGTGATGTGGTACCTCAGAGTTGTTTTGATTTGCATTTCTCTAATCAATGATTTAGAGCATTTTTTCATATGACTATAGATGGCTTTAATTTCTTCATCTGAGAACTGTCTGTTCATATCCTTTGACCATTTATCAATTGGGGAATGGCTTGTGTTCTTATAAATTTGTCTTAATTCTCTATTATTTTAGAAATGAGGCCTTTATCAGAGAGACTGGTTGTAAAAATTCTTTCCCAATTTTCTACCTTCCTTCTAATCTTAGTTGCATTGGCTTTGTTTGTGCAAAAACTTTTCAATTTAATGTAATCAAAATTATCCATTTTGCTTTTCATAATGTTCTCTATCTCCTGTTTGGTCATGAATTCTTCTGTTCTCCATAGATCTGATAGGTAAACTATTCCTTGTTCTCCCAGTTTACTTATGGTATCAGCCTTTATATCTAAGTCATGAACCCATTTTGACTTTATTTTGGTATATGGTGTGAGATTTGGGTCTATGCCTAGTTTCTGCCATACTCTTTTCCAGTTTTCCCAGCAGTTTTTTTCAAAGAGTGGGTTCTTATCCCAGAAAGTAGGGTCTTTGGGTTTATCAAATAATAGATTACACATTGACTACTGTGTCTTGCATAGTTAACCTATTCCACTGATCCACCTCCCTATTTCTTAGCCAGTACCAAGCAATTTTGATGATTGCTGCTTTATAATACAATTTAAGATCTGGAATTGCTAGGCCACCTTCCCCTGCATTTCTTTTCATTAGTTCCTTTGATATTCTGGACCTTTTGTTTTTCCAAATGAATCTTGCTATTATTTTTTCTAACTCTATAAAATAATTTCTTGGTAGTTTGGTTGGTATGGCACTGAATAAGTAAATTAGCTTAGGTAGGATTGTCATTTTATTATATTAGCTGCCTACCCATGAGCAACTGATGTTTTTCCAATTATTTAGATCTGATTTTATTTGTGTGAAAAGTGTTTTGTAATTGTGTTCATAGAGTTCCTGGGTTTGTTTGGAGGTAGACTCCTAAATATTTTATAATGTCTACAGTAAGTTTAAATGGGATTTCTCTTTCTATCTCTTGCTGTTGGGCTTTGTTGGTAATATATAGAAATGCTGATGATTTATGTGGGTTTATTTTATAGCCTGCAACTGTGCTAAAGGTGTTTATTATTTCAAGTAGTTTTTTACTTGATTCTCTAGGATTCTCTAAGTATATCATCATGTCATCTGCAAAGAGTGATAGCTTTGTTTCTTCTTTGCCTATTCTAATGCCTTCAATTTCTTTTTCTTCTCTTATTGCTAAAGCTAAGGTTTCCAGTACAATATTGAATAACAGTGGTGATAATGGACATTTGTTTCACCCCGATCTTATTGGAAATGCTTCTAGCCTGTCCCCATTACATATAATGCTTGCTGAAGGTTTTAGATAGATGCTATTTATTATTTTAAGGAAGACTCCATTTATACCTATGCTTTCTAGTGTTTTTAATAGGAATGGGTGTTGTATTTTATCAAAAGCTTTTTCTGCATCTATTGAGATGATCATGTGGTTTCTGTTGGTTTTGGTGTTGATATGCTCAATGATGCTGATAGTTTTCCTAATATTGAACCAACCCTGCATTCCTGGTATAAATCCTACCTGGTCATAGTGTATTATTCTTGTGATAAGTTGCTGCAATCTATTTGCTAGTATTTTGTTTAAAATTTTTGCATCTATATTCATTAGAGAAATTGGTCTATAATTTTCTTTCTCTATTTTGACTCTTCCTGGTTTAGGTATCAACACCATATTTGTATCATAAAAAGAATTTGGTAAGACTCCTTCTTCACCTATTTTCCCAAATAGTCTATATAGTATTGGAATTAATTGTTCTTTAAATGTTTGATAGAATTGCATGTAAATCCATCTGGCCCTGGAGATTTTTTCCTAGGGAGTTCATCAATGGCTTCTTCAATTTCTTTTTCTGAGATGGGGTTATTTAAGTATTTTACTTCCTCTTCAGTTAATCTGGGCAATTTATTTTTTGTAAATATGTATCCATTTCACTAAGATTGTCAAATTTGTTGGCATATAGTTGGGCAAAATAATTCCTAATTATTGTTTTAATTTCCTCTTCCTTGGTGGTAGCTTCCCTTTTCATTCTTGATACTAGTAATTTGGTTTTTCTTTTTTTTTAATTAAATTAACCAAAGGTTTATCTATTTTATTGTTTTTTTCATAAAACCAGTTCTTAGTTTTATTTATTAATTCAATAGTTTTCTTAATTTCAATTTTATTAATTTTTTTTGGTTTTCAATATTTCTAATTTGGTGTTTAGTTGAGGATTTTTAAGTTCTTTTTCTAGTTTTTTTAGTTGTATGCCCAATTCATTAATCCTCTTTTTCTATTTTATTTATGTAAGCATTTAGAGATAAAACTTCCCCTAAGAACTGCTTTGCTGCATCCCATAAGTTTTGGTATGTTGTCTCATTATTGTCATTCTCTTGAATGAAATTATTGATTGTTTCTATGATTTGTTGTTTGACCCAATCATTTTTTAGGATTAGATTATTTAGTTTCCAATTATTTTTTAGTCTATCTTTCCATGGCCCTTTATTACATATAATTTTTATTGCATCATGATCTGAAAAGGATGCATTTAATATTTCTGCCTTTCTGCATTGGATTGTGAGGTTTTTATGCCCTAGTACATGGTCAATTTTTGTGTATGTGCCATGTACTGCTGCGAAAAAAAGTATATTCCTTTCTATCCCCATTCAGTTTTCTCCAGAGGTCTATCATACCTAACTTTTCTAATGTTCTATTCACCTCCTTAACTTCTTTCTTGTTTATTTTGTGGTTAGATTTATCTAGTGCAGAGAGGGGGAGGTTCAGGTCCCCCACTAGTATAGTTTTGCTGTCTATTTCTTCCTGTAACTCCCTGAACTTCTCCTGTAAGAATTTGGATGCTATACCATTTGGTGCATATATGTTTAGTAATGATATTACTTCATTGTCTATGGTGCCTTTTAGCAGGATGTAGTTTCCTTCCGTATCTCTTTTGATTAGATCTATTTTTATTTTGCTTTGTCTGAGATCAGTATTGCTACCCCTGCTTGTTTTTTACTTCAGCTGACGCATAATATATTCTGCTCCAGCCTTTTACCTTTTCCCTGTGTGTGCCACTCTTTTTCAAATGTGTTTCCTTTAAGCAACATATTGTAGGATTAGTATTTTTAACCCATTCTGAATTCCATTTCTGTTTTATGGGAGAGTTCATCCCATTCACATTCACAGTTATGATTACTATCTGTGTCTTTTTCTCCATCCTTTCCCCCCATTTATGCTTTTCTTTCTCCTTTTTCCTTTCCCCCCCTTCACTAGTGTTTTGCTTTTGACCACCACCTCCTTCAGTCCCTCCTCCCTTTTATTATCCTTTTTTCTTTTCTTCTCTTACTGTTTCTTCCCTCCCTTCTTCCCCCCTCCCTTTTCTTTCCCCTTTTCCCTCCTACTGGCTATAGGGCAAGTTAGATTTCAATACCTAAGTGATTATGTTATGCCCTTCTTGAGCCAAATATGATGAGAGTAAGGTGTTTTACGTTTTCATCTCTTTTTTCATTTTTTTGTTTCTGTTTGACTTATTCTTGCTCTCTCATAGAGAGATTAGTTTCTATTTGTCCAGTTCTAGTTTTTAACAGATTGTTTTCTTCTGTTAGTTTTTGTCCTTCTTTCTTCAATTTGCCAATTGTCTTTTTTAGGGACTTGTTTTCTTCAGTGTGTTTTTTTTTTCCAATTGGCCAATTGTATTTTTGAAGGACTTTTCCACCTCTCTCATTTGACTATTAAAATCCTTCTTGAGCTCTTCTAAGAAGGCTTTTTGGGCTTCAGACCAGTTCATATTCCCTTTTATTGTTGCAGGTGTGGTTTTGTTGACAAAGTTGTCCTCTTCAGAATTTCTGTCTTGATCTTCACTCTTCTCATACTATGAATCTATGATACGTTTCTTTTTACTCATGCTGTTTCTTTATTCCATAGCCTTTAAAGAGATTGAGTTCTTCTGCTGGGGAACAGAGGGCACTGACCCACACTTCTTGTGTCAGGAGCCTAGGTCTTGGTCACTGGCTTTGCGTTCTGGGGCCTCTTATGCTGGCACTTGGAGGCTGTAAGTTTCTGGCAGCTTACCTGCTGTTGGGCTGGAATCAGCAAGGCTGGAAATTTCAGGCAATTCTGGGTTGCCTGTTTTTCCTTTCCTTTAGATTTCTTCAGCTTCTTTTAGATGGGTGCTGCAGAGTGTTTATATGCCTGGGGCCCCCTGCAGTGTTGTGTCCCTTGTTTCTGCTAATGCACTGGGAGGTTCCTTTGTGGTAGGGTGCCCAGGCACCTGGTGCTTTTCTGAGCTGGTTTCCACTGGTTCCGCCCTCACTGAAGCACTAAAGGTCCAGGTGTTGGTGCTTTACTGTTCTACCACCTGGGCTTCAGGATTTCTTCACAGTTGGAGGCTGCAGGGCTTGGACAGCTCACCTGGTGTTGGGGTGGAACCAGCAAGGCTGGGGCTTTAGGAAGCCTTTAGGTTGCTTTCTTCACCTCCTTTCAGATGAATTCCACTGGATAGTTATCTGCCTGGGGCCCCTGGTAGTTCTGCCTCCCTTATTTTTGCTGAGGTATTTGGAGATCCGTTTGCTGGCCTGCTGCACTGCTGCTCCCCATCTTTCTTCTAGTTCAGCTGTTCCAGGGTTTTTTTCTGGGGTGATATTTTCTGTTTTTTCAGAAGTTAATAGGGGAGAGTGAGAGCGACTTCCTTTTCACTCCGCCATCTTGGCTCCTGGAAGTTAAAGTTCTGAAGTATGATTTAAAATATAAGACTGATCTACTAACTAGAGATGGGGGGACCAGTAAGGATGGGTAAAAAAAAAATACTTTTGCTGAATTAATGTAAATTGAATCAGTGGGGTTTTAAGCTGAAAAGAAAGCCTGAGGGAGAAACTATCTGTAAAAATTGACCAAGCTAGAGACTTTAAGTGTACTTGAATATAGGAAAAGAATCATATTATTCATAAAGAATCAAAATTCATAAAAAACAAAATCAAGAAAGAAGGTAGCAAAAGAACCTCAGATATGTACACTAAAAGGACAAAATTATAAATAAGGAATTTATTATATGTACTTTAAATTTTAATACCAAAATTATCTGAGGCTGTTTACAAAGTTAAGGATAATGAAACTTGGGGGGGGGTGTTCCTTGTCCCTATGTTGGTGAAAAATGTAAGACTGAAGAAGGGAAAATACATTGCTTAGTGTAGATGGGATAATGTTAATTCAAATTGAAGAGAGGGTAAAATCCCTAAACCTTTGTTTTGCTTCTCTTTTCTGTGTACAAGATTCATGTTTGGGTTGGAGGAGGAAGAAGAAGAAGAAGAAGAAGAAGAAGAAGAAGAAGAAGAAGAAGAAGAAGAAGAAGAAGAAGAAGAAGAAGAAGAAGAAGAAGAAGAAGAAGAAGAAGAAGAAGGAGAAGAAGAAGAAAAATGCCGAACAGGGAGCTGATAGCCAAAACAAAAATAGTAAGAGAATAC
This sequence comes from Phascolarctos cinereus, assembly GCF_003287225.1. Classification (NCBI taxonomy): domain Eukaryota; kingdom Metazoa; phylum Chordata; class Mammalia; order Diprotodontia; family Phascolarctidae; genus Phascolarctos; species Phascolarctos cinereus. The sequence continues at coordinate 202,148,857 of NW_027555958.1, read as the reverse complement.
CTAAGTGCTTGATGAAATAAAATGACTAAGTCCAGGTGAATTTCTTTTAGGAGATGGAAAAATTAGGTAAATATGATTGCCTTTCCATTCTCAGTGACTAGAAGACACCCTTCTCAAATTGAGGACAAATGTTCTTAAAAAAGAAAAGAAAAGTAAAAATGGAGGAAATATGAAAACTGTAGGTCGGTAAGTTTTAAACTTTACCTGGAATATCAAAATATATGTATGTAACATGTACCAATTGCCCCCTAGTACCCACCGCCTGAAAGTCAGTTAGGTTATATTTCATTTTTTCTCTCCTCTCCTAATGTTCACCAGTATTTTTAAGGGCATTTCAGTATCTAGTCTCTTTGTTAATGGCTCGAGCCCCAACCTATTATATTGCTCCTTAGTGCAGGGGCTGGTGTCACGCAACCCAGTTACATTAGCCACTAACAGACTGCCTTATACACAGAAATATTTACTTTAAAAGATATAAACAAAAACATACAAACTTACCCCAAAAATTATTTGGGAGGCATAATCCTCTTCCCCACTTTCACTGCCTCAGTCTTTAGGTAGAGAAAGGTAATTAGCTTCATAATAGTTTGTTTCCCATCCATCATAGCTCCAGTTCCAAGTCCAAAATTACCCTTGAGCTCAAATTCCTGCCACCTTGGCTTCTCAGGGCTCCTGTCAGGGAGGATGGCTGGATGGGAATATTCCACTTGCAATCTTGCTTCTAAGTTCATTATGGCTCAAACTCCTGGGTAACATGAAGATTATCACCTGCACCTGAAACTGTGGACAAATCATATAGAACAGAAACAAGCATCTTTAGACCCATTTCTCAGAGCAAAGAGGGAACTGATTAGTCTTGCCAGTTTTAAAGACAGGCAGACAATTAAGAGAGGCTACCCTTGTCTACTTGGGAGAGGACTAAGAGACTTCCATTCTAGGTAATCTGTACCTCCTTCAAATGTCCCTCAAGAATGCCTCCATTAGTTGAACTAGGCATGCACAGATCAGCTGGGGTTACATATGATTAAAAAGATATTTAATAAAATTCTAGAAAAGGGTATGGAGATCACAAAGGGGCATTATGGAATCATCAGTAACAAGCCATTAAAGATTAAACTCATTTCCATTTTGGACCACTTACTAGATTGTAAATCAAGATAATCTGATTCTTAATATTTTGTCAAGTGTTTTGCCAAGCATTTAACAGTTTCAAAGCTGGGGAAAAAAAAAAGAAAGAAAGAAATGCTTTAGAAAATACTACAGTTAGATAAGTTGCAAAATATTTGAAAAGTTTGACAATTTTCAGACATTTATTGGTGGATGCTATATTTTAGGCTCAGTGTGAGGCAATGGAAATATGGTAGACAGACAATGGATTATCAAAAAAGCCAGTTTGTCTGGAATGGAGGATTGCATAAAGCAGAGTAATGTGCAGTAATCCTGGAACTGTTGGCTGAAGCTAAATCTGGAAGGGATTTAAATGGTTAAAAATGCAATTTCTATTTGTTATCAGCTCGAAAGGAGACCTCTAAAGGAGAACTCCGGTATCTGTCATTCTTTTCACTTAACATTTTTATTAGTAACATAGAGATGGGAAAGGCATATTTATCAGTTACAGGTCACTCAAAACTTGCAGGTATAGCCAACATAATGGATAAGGGAGTTAGGATTGAAAATCATACACATAATATGTGTGCAATATGAAAACCCTAAATATAATTTCAATTCACAGTACTGAAGGAATAAAGCAGTTTACTCAATACCCATGCTTAATTTTGATAAGTTGTGTTACTAGAATACTATTTAGTGAAGTGAAATATTAATTTAGTTATTTCTTACAAACTTGTAAAAATAGTCACAATTTAGATTAAATACACAATTTAGATTAAAGGTTGCAATCCTGATGATTTCCACCAAAATGTCCTTGTGGCCTACTTCATCAATTGAGGCTAATCTATTTCTAGGCACAATTAATACAATGGATTTTTTTTATTAATTATAAAAGGAAAGAGTTGAATTTTCCATAGCACAATTAACTTATCTCTATGTTTGGGGCTAGTTTTTTTTTTAATATTTTTAATTTTTTTTTTTAGCCAAAGAGAAGGTTTATGAAAACATGCATCATATTGTGCAGACTCTTAAGGAGTCTGAACATTAGTGAGGTATAGGCTAGATTATAAGAATCTGAGCACCTTGACAGAGACAATATGGACCTTATATACAGAAAGACTATGGGAGGGATCTAGGAGTGGCCAAATAGTCTATGAGGTAATAGAACTCCACAGGTGACCAAGGGAGAATGGAGCCTAGATAGGAGTAAGGGTGGGAAGTGGCCAGGGGACATAGGGGGATCTAGGCTAGGGTAAGGGTAACTGAGAATTGGGAAATTGAGGGTAGCCACAATGAAAGGCCAGTTGATGAGATTATAGTCTCAGGTAAACACCAAGATTTGGCCATGTGGGATAGTCCAGGATTTTTTCTTTGTGGAGTCTAGACCCCATCCTTTTCATTCCCTCCTCAAACAAATGGGACCCAAATTCTTTTGAGGTATGGGGCAAAGGTCTTGGCTTCTGAAACTACTTCCTGCTGGCAAGGGGCATGGAGCTGTCCCTGCCTCAAGGGGGTCCGAAAGAGGAGGTTGACTGGAACTGAGCACATGCTGCATCCAGGGAACAATTGGGGAACATTGGCTGTTACCCACTGTTTGCTATCAACTGTAGGTGAATGGCCTGTAGTCTGGAAGACCCAAATCTGTCAGAAAAGATTGCAGGGCTCAGATAGGACAGGATAAAACATCATTAGCTGGATTCAGATAATTCATTTTTCCAAACACACAGTATCAAATTCACCTCATAGCCAGACTCAGGAAGAGCCAGGTAGATAACATTCCTTTTCAAAAGAACATAATGGGTAAAGTGATCCAGGAGGATCTCATCTTAAACTGAGGTTAAAATTGTGCTCTCAGCTTTTCCTGATGCTGACTTCCCATCAGTATCACATTCTATGTGTAGCCTGTGGCATTTCTCTCAGATGGTGGATTATTGATTTATCGATGGATTATTATGACCCATCACACAACTTAAAATTAAATCCTATGAGCTTTTACCTCAAACAGCAAGTTTAACTAATCACAGCTTAGGAAAAATCTTTTTCAGGATTTACATCTCAGACTTAATTTTGTCCTGGTGTAAAAATCCAGTCATTAGAGATTTATATATGCTTGCAAATTCTCAGCAAATCAAAACCCAAACAAGCTTTTTGGCAAGTTTTCACATTAAAACAATAACCAACAGTAGCCAAATTATTTTAGTGGTAACCAAGTTATGTAAAGTTGCATGACATAATTCCCTGATGCCAAACAATTAGCTGAACTTTCTCCCACACTTCTGGGGGAACATGGGGAGGTCTGGTGCACAGAAGGAAAAGGGAGATAGGAGGCTTAACTAGAGAAGATTGGCTCCCCAAATTCACCATCAGGTCCCTTCCCAACAAAGGGGCAGGGTAAGAGGACAGAATAAAGAGGGAGTGTTCAAACAACAGATCCTCAAATAGGCTGGGGAAAGGGTATGTCTCTAGATATCCCTTAAGTTTTCCCCTCAATGTCCATGACCCGACAGGTCCAGGGGTGAGTAGGGCCAGAGTAATTAGTTAAAACAGAGAACATAGCCATGATACAGTGGGTAAGATTACCTTTGGCTTCGATTTTTTTTTTTTTTTGCCCTGGGCTTGGCTAAAGAGATTGAGAAAGTGGGAGTGCTACCAAGCCCTGGGCTCCCCTGTCATTCCCAGTCTTGAGAAGACAGGAGGATAGGGTACTGTGGGTTACTCCACCACTTTTCCAACCTTGGGGATAATCCTTCCTCCAATGTCCGTATTGGTTACATCTTGGCCACGATCCTTGAGGCATCAGTTGAGGAGGCATCCTGTGAGGGGATGCCATGGAGGGGCACTCCTTGGACCAGTGACACTTCTGGTGGCATCAAAAGCAGATTTTCCCACTGCAGGAGTTGCTAGGAACACCCTTGGGTCTTTTCCTGACCACGGCAGCCACCAAGAACTGAGCATGTTCTCTGTCTCTAGCTCTTTCTCTTCTTTTCCTTTCCTCTGCTGCTACTAAGTCTCCATTGTTAAAAACTCCAAAAGCCATCTCCGGTAATTGGGCCTGAGGTGTTTGGGATCCCATTGCCAATTTCTGCAGTTTCCTCCTAATATCTGGGGCAGATTGATTAATGAAATACATGCTAAGGATTGTTTCCCCTTCTATAGAGTTGGGATCTAAATTCATATAATTTTTTAATAACCTCTACTAGCCTGTCTTGGAAAAGGGCTGGGTTTTCCTTTTTTCCTTGAGTAATTTCTTTAATTTTTTTTAAGTTCAATTGATTTTGAAATGCAGTTCTTAGGTGTTCTAACAGGCAAATTACCATACAGTCTTTCTTTCACTTATCCTCTCTCTTCTCATAATCCCATCCTGGGTCAGTAGTGGGAACAGCTGCTGCTCCTGGGGGGTATTTTGTGGGGTCATTGCTAGCCAAATGGTCCCCAAATTTTTGGGTTTGTCCCCAGATTTTCCTCTTCTCCTTAGTGGCACAATAGGTGGAGAAGAGGATATACAAATCACCACACAAAAACTGAAATTGTAGGGACACATCCCTAAAGCCCTCAGTAAACTTAATGGGATCTTCTAAGTATTGCCCCATTTTTTCTCTGACCTGAATGAGGTCTGAAATGAAGAAGGGAACATGTACCCTAATTGTCCCATTAGGTGAAACAGAAACTTCTCTTAGGGGAAAAAGCCCTGAAGGCACTGTGGGAATTGAGGCCAGGAAGGAAGGGAGATAGAAAGTCCTACTTCTTGTGAGTGAGGGACTGAGGAATGCTGGCTGAACTGGACTGGTCTGCAAAGCCAGGGGATCCAGCTGGCAAGATGAAAAATCAGCTGGAACCAGAAGGAGAGAGGTCAGGGGAGGACATACCACTGACACTGGGGCCTGTGTAGTCTTTATCTCATGGTAAAGGGCCTGAGGAGGAGGTGCTGAGGTGAGGCCCTTGTCCAAAACCTGAGTAAGGGTCGCCTCTGGAGCAGGGGCCTGGGGAGGAAATGCAGGGTAGGATATGTGGAAGGTGAACATGGCAGGATATGAAGGCAGATAGGCTAGAGGAAAAGGGAAGGTAAATCAAGTGAAGGAGGTGGGGAATGGGACATGGGGGCAGCCAGGGGAAAATGGGGTAGAGAGAGGAGTTGGGAAGATGGTGTTAATGGAGGATGGGAAGAAGGGGGTGCTCTATCATTGGGGGCCATAATAGGGTCATCCAAAAAGTCTAGTTGATCCCCATTCCCCATTTGTGGGGCAGCTCTGGCTATGAGCATCCTTCAATCTTTTCTGAGAATGGGTTCATGAGAAAGTTCTACAAAAGGATTATGTAAGGAATCTCCACCCATTTTCCTTCTCTGCTACAATATCTCTCTAACTTTGAGAGAGTATGTTGCTGTAATGTCCCACAAACAGGCCATGCCTCATAGGCATGATGCAGGTGACACTGAGGCCAAACAGTGTTGCAAAAGAACACCAGCCTTTTCTTTCTAAGTTATTTAGGGAAATTAAATTTTTCCCTATTTTGTAAAACATAGTCCAAAGTCAAATCTTTGGGAATTGAAGAGGATTGACCCTTTGTGGGCTTGGGGATTGGTAGTCCCTCCCTCCTTAAAGGAGGATTTGGGAATAAGCCTCTGGAAATCAACAAAAAAAAAAAAAAGCCCAAAGAAGTACCTTAAGTTTTCCCAGTTCCCTAGCTCTGAGAGAATTGAGAGGATTGGGCGTATGCTTCTAGATAGGGAGTCCAAAGGTGTGCCCAGGTTCATGATTGAATAACATCACTGTACCCAAAGCCTGGGAGCCTCAGGCTGAGTTCAAGACAATCTTGTACCTGTCTGACCTGAGAGATCAGGCCCCAAAAGCATTTCCAAGCCAAGCCTTCCTGGTTCCTTGGAAATCCACCCAATTGCAGGCCAAGAAAAGGATTTTGGGAGAGTGGAGGCTTACATACCTTCCAGTCTTGCTGTTGAAGAGCTTGGAATTAGGCAGTTTTTTTTTTTTCCCAGTGTAGGGAAGCATATGATGAGGTCTAGAGGTTCAGGGGTGCTGGGACCCCAAGATCACAGCATGTGGGTCCTGTCCAAAAGAATCCAACCCAAGCCTTCTATCAGCCAAAGACAAGGTTTATTAAAGACCCACCATATTAGCCAGACTCTTGGGGAATCTAAGAGGCTGTGAAATATTAGTTAGATTTTGTGGATTTAAGTAATGGCTAGATTATAAGAATCTAAACCGGGACTAGTTTTTAATCTAACTGCCTTACTTTCTTCAGCTATAAAATAGTATCAATGATAGCACCTACCTCACATGGCTGTTGTGTCATGTGCAGTAATATTTAGGAAGCACTTAGCATAGTGACTAGCTGACACTTGAATAGAGTCAAGGAATCAGGAAGGGTTAGACAAGGATAGAGAGCATTTTATTTATAGGGGACAGACAATAAAAAAAATGTCTATAGCTGAAAGATAGAGTATCTTTTTTGAGAAACAAAAAATAAGAGAATGTCCCTGTATCTTGAAGGGAGTTTTTATGTTGGGAAGAGGAAGGATAAGATATAAAAAGTCTGAAAAGCTGGGGGGAGGGACGGGCTTTGAATACCAAACTAAGAATTTGACATGGTCAGATCCTTGCTTTAGGAAGAGCATTTTGACAGCAGAGTGGACAATGGACTGGAGTGGGGAGAGACTTTCAGTAGGTAGAACAACTAACAGGCTATTTTAATAGTCCACATATGGGCTGATGATAGTCTGCACCAGAATGGTAGCAGTGTCAGAGGAGAAAATGAAGTGGAGAGAGGTTAAAAAGGTAGAATCAAGCTTGGCAACAAATTGAATAATAAGTGGGGGTGTGAGAGAGATGAGCTAAAATGAAACCTCAATTGTGTATTTTTGGCATTACCTGCTTTCTGTGAGTCCTTTACATTTTTTATTTGTTTGTTTGTTTTATTTTGTTTTGTTTTCTTTCTGTGGAATGCATTGTTGTGCCAAATGCTTACAGCATATTAATATGTTTAATTCACCTTTGCAGAGTTGGACCTTATTCTAAGGAAACCTGGGAGAGGGCAAAATAAGTCTGAGTGATATGATTTAGAGGGCAACTCTTCCCTAGATTAAACCTTTTTGTTTTATAAATCAAAAGCTTGGGATTCTGGACCATGAGATACAGCAAGTATATTAAATTTCAGATATTTTTAGGACCAATTGGAAATTGTAGTAACACACACATTTGTTGTTCAGTGATTTCAGTCATGTCTGACTCTAGGAGACATTATATGGAGTTTTCTTGGCAAAGATACTGGAGTAGTCTGCCATTTCATTAGCAGCACATTTTACAGATAAGGAAACTGAGGTAAACCAGGTAAAGTGACTTGCCCAGGATTACACAGCTAATTAGTGTCTGAGGCCAAATTTGAACTCAGGTTTTTCTGACTCCAGACCTGGTACTCTACCCACTATGCCACCTAATGCTGCAACACACAGAGGTCCACACTTGTATTATAAATTGACTAGTATAAAAATATACTGTTTAACAACACACATGATTAATATTTCAGGCTTCTTTATTACTAAACACACTCTTTAGTAGCATTGAAACATGTAACCATTATAGAAATTACTATAAGAAAAGCAAGAAAAATGGCTATGTCATTTTTATGGACAAAGGAAAGCATTATTATTCTAAATGGTAAAAGACGCATGTATTGGGGAGGAGAGATGGAGTCTCAGATCAAAATAGGCACTAATGCTTATTTTATAGTTTGCCAAATTGGGTTCAGCAGATGTACAGTTTGCCTAAAGAGAATAACTATGTTTAGGGGGAGTGAAAGGGAAGTGACAAGAGAGGGCAATACATCTCATATAGGCACTAAGAAAGGAACACTTTTTCTTGTTTTTCTTTTCTCTGAGAGTAGAATAAATCCTGCTGAACGCTCCTTCCTTTTTTTTTTTCATTGAAGAAAACACAGGTTATCTTCTCCTGTCATGGATACCAGTTGAACTCTTTTCACAGTTTTCATCAATGGCATAAAATAGTTAAGACACAAGTCCCTCAGCATTCAGCAGTTGAAAGTTTAAAGGTATAATCATTTTTGCTCTTTTCCAAAAGAACCACTTTCATGCTAAAAGATTGTATTTCATTGTTATTACCTCTTGAGTATTAGTTGTAATTTTTTTTCCACGTTCACAGAGATTGCTAGTTGGAGAATTGGAGTGTTCATAAGATTGGAGCCCCCAGGCTGCATTATAAGGGGATATGTGCCAGTTTATTTGTCTTTGACAGGAGCAATTTCTGAAAAGGCTTTAATGGTCGTATCCAGTGGCTTTAAGTAAGGGTTATTGTCAAATCCCACCTGGTGTTTAGAATTATTCTATACACAGAAGCTTGTAACATAATTCATTGAATGTTTTTTCAAATAAATAATGATAAATTCCCAACAGCAGCCTTGATTTAAACACAGATTACAGATGTGCTTCAAAGTGAGAAACCTCTCCCCAAAAAATAGCTCTACAAAATGATTACAGTAATTTACAGAAATGAAGTTGATGCAATATTTTATTCTTTTATGTTTAAGTAAATTATGCTTCATGTCTTAAAAAGCTGCCTGTGCCACTTCTCTTAGAACTAGAAATGACAAAATTGCAAAATTCCTTCTAAAATTTCACCAAATTTGAGCAGCAACTAGTTTATGAAGAAAAAAGAAGTCCTTTTATTTATAAAATTGTAGATTGGGTATAGAAAGAAATATCTAGACTCATCTAGGCAAGCCCCCTCATTTCAAAAATGGGGAAACAGAGACCCAAGGAATTTAATTAAGTAACTTATCTAAGCTCACAAAGTTAATATGCATCTGAGGCAGGGTTTAAACCCAGGTCCAGTAACTCCAGGGTCACTATTCTTTCCATTATACTGGCCTGCAATTGCTCTATAACTTCACTCAGAATCCCTGAGACTTTACATATGAAATCATCCCTTCATTATAGCTTTTGTCTTGACCTATTAGAAATATTGTTGTTGTTTGTCTTTTGTTCTTAAAGGGGACCAATGACGTCTTGACTTGCAAGTGAATTGGATTTCAGTGAGCCAGAGATGTGCAAAGTCATCAGCCTCACTCTTTCCTCCAGAGTCATCAGAATCATCAGTGTCAGTGGCAAGACATAGGTCAGGACATATATGGGTCAGGATAACTGGTCATGTTGTTGATTAGAATATGAGATAATTGAAGGAAAGAGCTGACTTTCATCCCCATGCTCAATTTGTATCCTTAATGTGTATTGTCTGGCACATAGTAAGCATTTAATCACTTCATTGATAATGAGCAGCTGAATCTAGAGCAAGAAGGATACTCAAAGGAGATCTAGTATATCTGATTAATTTTATCAATGAAGAAACAGAGATCTAGGGAGGTTAAGCAACTTGACCAAGGTCACATGGTAGGGTTTTAACTGGTATTGAACCCAGCTGTTCTGACTCTACAGTAAGTGATCCTTCCACTGAGTCTTATTTCTTTCTCAGCTTAAACACAGTTGTAGCAATTCTAGTGACCAAAATAGAGACATAATTTCATTAAGTACCAAAATTATCCTCTCCTGAATCACCACCCTGTTGGAAATATGAAATAGAAATGCAAAATGGATTTAATAAATTAAATCTGGCAAATAGAGTGTATAACAAACTATGGAGAGAGGTTTACAATATTGTACAGGAGGCAGAAACCAAAAGAAACAACAACAAAAAATTCCAAAGAAAAAGAAGAGCAGTATCACAAAATGACTTTCTGATGAAGTTTTACAAATAGCTGAAAAAAGAAGGAAAGGAAAAAGGAAATGAGGAAGGGAAAGAAATATCTGACTGAATGCAAAATTCTAGAGAATAGAAAGGAGAGAAAAGGTTTATCTTAAATGAGCAATACAAAGAAATAGAAGACAATTATGAAATGAGAAAGACAAAAAGACCTCTTCAAGAAAACTAGAGACATCAAGGAAACATTTCATTCATAAAAGGGCATGGTAAAAGACCAAAAAATGGCAGTGATATAACAGAAGTAGAAGAGCTCAGGAAGAAGTGGCAAGAACATACAGAAGAACCATATAAGAAAGATCTTAATATCACCAATACCTATAATGGTTATTAGAGAATGAAGTTAAGTGGGCCTTAGGAAACCCAGCTAATAGTAAGGCTGGTGAAGATGACAGATTTCCAGCTGAGCTATTTAAAATCCTAAAAGATGATGTTGTTAAAGTGGTGCACTTAATATGCCAGCAAGTTTGGAAAATTCAAAAGTGGCCAGTAGATTGGAAAATATAAATGTCTTTCTCAATCCTTAAGAAGGATAATGCCAAAGAAAATTCAAATTACTGAACAATTGTGTTCATTTCACATGCCAGCAAAGTTATGTTTATGATTCTTTCTGCAAACCAGGCTTCAGAATTATATAAACTGGTAATTACCAGAAGAGAGGGCTGGTTTTCAAAGAGGCATAGGAACTGGAGACCAAATTGCCAAAATTCAGTGGATTATGTAGGAAGTAACGAGGTTTCAAAAAAACATCAGTTTCTACTTCATTGTCAACACTAAAGCCTTTGATTTGATCACAATATAATGTGCCAAGTTCTCTAAGAGGTGGGAGTAGCAGATCATCTTATTTATTTCCTGAGGAACCTGTATGTGAACCAAGAAGCAATAGTTAGAATCAAACACGGAAGAACCGGTTAATTTAAGATTGAAAAAGGAGTATGACAAGACTGCACATTGTCACCTTATTTATTTAACATATATACAAAGTACATCATGTTAAATGACAGGCTGGATGAATCAGTAGCCAGAATTAAGGTTTGCCAGGAGAAATATGAACAATCTCAGATATGCAGAGGATATCACTCTGATGGTAGAAAGGGGAGATGAATTAAGAAGCTTCTTGATGAGGACAGATATGCAGAGGATATCACTCTGATGGTAGAAAGGGGAGATGAATTAAGAAGCTTCTTGATGAGGACAAAAAAGGAGAGTATAAAAGCTGGCTTGAAGCTCAACACCCAAAAGACTAAGATCATGGCAACTGGTCCCATCACCTTCTGGAAAATAGAGCCAGAAGAAATGGAAATCATATCAGATTTTATATTCTTGGGCTCAACAATCACTGCAGACAGTGATCGCAGCCATGAAATTAAAAGACATATGCTCCTTGAAAGCAAAGCTACGGATAATCTGAAAAGCATACTAAAAAGGAAAGCCATCATCTTGCTGACAAAAGTCCATGAAATCAAACTTTGGGTTTCTTTTCCCCAAAGCAATTTATGGCTGTGAAATTTAGACTGTAATGAAAGCTGAATGCAATAGAATTTACACTTTTGAATTGTGTGGCTGGAGAAGACCTTTGGGAGTTCTTTGGACAATGAAGAGATCAAATCAGTCAATACTGAAAGACATTAATTCAGACTATTTGCTGGAAGTCAAATGCTGAAGCTGAAGCTTAAATACTTTGGCCAAATGATGAGAAGACAAGACCCAATGGAAAAAGCCATGGTGTTGAAAAAGACTGATGGCAAAAGGAAAAGGGGATGACAGAGGAGAAAATGAATAGATAGTGTCATGAAAAGAAGGAAGATGAGCTTGAACAGACTTTAGGACTCAGTGAAGGATAGGTCTTGCTAATGTCCACGGGGTCATGAAGAGTTGACATGACTGAATGATTGAACAACAAACAATTAGACTTGCAGAGATTGGAATGGTATCATTCAAGTTAATTCTTTAAACCTATTGGGGGGGTAGGAAGAAGCTGGGGAATACTTTATATTATGTTATATTATATTAAGGAAAGGGGGAAACATAGAAGGAAACCTGTGCACATCCCTTAAAATTAGGGAAACTAGACTTCAAGTTATGCATGTCTCTTACAGATTCTAGCCATATGACCATGGGCAAGCTACTTAATGGCAGACATACTATAAGCCTACAAGTTATAGGTGAGGTGTCAAACTGAATCAGTGTAGTAAATTTCCATAATGTGTGTAGTACACGGAAGATATCACAAACTCAGACTACAAGAGAGGAGGAGGAGGAGAAGAAGAAGAAGAAGAAGAAGAAGAAGAAGAAGAAGAAGAAGAAGAAGAAGAAGAAGAAGAAGAAGGAGGAGGAGGAGGAGGAGGAGGAGGAGGAGGAGGAAGAGGAGGAGGAGGAGGAGGAGGAGGAGAAGAAGAGAAGAGGAAGAAGAAGAGAAGAGGAAGAGAAGAGGAAGAAGAAGAGAAGAGGAAGAGGAAGAAGAAAAATGAGGAGGAGGATTATTTATCTTTGACTCATTAATGTCAAGAAAAATTCATGGAAGGACTTGAACTAATTGGGCAGAAACCAATTCATGATTTTTCTGAAAGGAAACATAGAAGGGCAATTTCAGATGAGTAGGGACGAAAGAATAGTGATCTCGAGAGTGCGTATCCACATCAGTGAGGCCCATTTGAATAGTACAGTAACCAAAACAAAGTTAGGGACCTGATTACATTTTGTAAGGATGAACAAGAAATACAAGGCTGAATGACAGTGTTTCCCCAGATTTGATCATCCATCAAGAACTCTAATTTTCAGTTTGTCAATAAGCTATAGCTTTTCTCTATTTAGTAACTGGCCTTGGTTTGTAGGCTGTTTGTAGTGATTTGGAGTGTGAGTGAAATAAACTAAATTACAAAATTTATTGTAGTTAATGAAATGCTTTATTTGAAGCCAAAAGATAACCTATGAAGAACACTCAACAAGGAAGAATTTGTTGCATGGTTACAGATCTTGTTTATGTAAAAAAAAATGTACTTACTGAAATGATGAATTTTTGTAGAAGTTGCATAGAAAAAAAATATCAAAATCTGTAATAGTAGAGACCCACTCTCAGTAGACCACCTTTACTTATACAAAAGATATCAAAATTGGTGGAGAGTCAGAAGACAGGACCTTAAAACACTTATTTCAGTAGAACGCATCTACTTTTCACATTAATTTTAAAAGAAGTTGAGAAGATGAATTTATATTTTACAGTCACACCAAACGATGTTATAAGTCATCATTAGTTTTGATACTTTATATTTCCCTCCTGTTAGATCCTCTTCTGAGTGTAAAATTATGATTGGTCACGTTAGTTAAAATTGCAACTCAGTTATGTGCAAAGAGCTAGTCTAAATCAGTAACTGGCCTTGGCTTCTGTTGCCAGTTGCATCAATAACATGGCTGTTGGACCTGGCCTTTATCCAAATTTGATCTGTAGAGTGCACACTTAAGACACTAATGCTAAGATACTAAAGGAATGGAACATAGGAAAAAGAGGCCAACATAAATCAGTGAACAGTAAAAATCAACGAAAACAAAAATGAACAATTTTCTGTTTTGATTTTGTTGTTCATTGTTTGTTGGTCTCATTTGCTTTAAATTTTTTTTAAAAAGATTTTGTATTGGTTTCTAATCAAAGCATTCCAGGTATTTCAGGGCCGTTCAGTATAACTCCCACTGTCACTAGTTCTAGGGAAAGAATCAAATATTAGAAAAGAACAGAGGCTTTTTTTTTTGTTTATTCAATTCATTCAATGAAGGGATTTTCTTTTTCTCTTCATTCAGCTCTCAGACACTTATTTCACTACTCAAATGTATCTTTATTCTTGAACCCTGCCTATTTGTCGAATATGGTATTCCAGTGTGCCTGGTCTTCTGATGACTTAGTAAAGTGATCAAGTATGATTATAATTGAGTATTGCAGAACACTAGCTTTGTAAAAACATACTGAAAGTATAAAGAGAGAAAAGTTCAAGTTCCAATAGGTACCAAAAATAGGAGAAGATTTTATATGTTTGGTTTTGTTCGTTTGTTTGTTCTCCCCTGAGATAATGAAGTGTAGTGGGAAAAATCCAAGATTTAAAGTTAGGAAATGTAGATTTGATTCCCAGTTCTAAAACATCACATAACTCTTCCAGCCGAACTGCCCAGCTACTGCCACCACTTTATCCACCCAACTAAGCCTCTGGCTCTGGTTCTAAGGCCTGGTTATTTTGTTTTATGAAGTCAATATATCTAGGGTCACCAACCAACCAACCTGATTTCAATGACATCTTGATATGTCATACAGTCTCCTTGCCATTTTATATCTCTTTCTGAGAACTATAATCAAATCCACATTTGAAACATTCCATTGCTTCTAGAAAGGTTAAGTCAATTGATTGCCCTTTGGTTCCACTAACAATTTCTTTGACTTCCCAAGTCGAAACATCCTTCATGTCTGTTATTTCCCTGAGTTTATTGTCTTTCCCTTATTTAAAAATATTAACTTAAATTTTAATTTTTAAAAATAAAGAAGAGACAATACACACAGGGGAGTAACAGACAGGAATGGGTGTTTTGACATGTTTGCCTCAGTTCTTCATCACCTAAAATAATGGGGAGTGAAATGGCAAACTATTTCAGTATTTTTGCCAAGAAGACCCCAAATGAGGTTAGGAAAAATCAGACATAACTGAAACAATGAAGAAAAACAGCAATAAATTTGAAAAAAGTTCTTTTGGTCAGGGAATATTTATCTATTTTGTTTTTCACCTGAACATTTAACAAAATATTAGGTACATAGCAAGCAATCCAAAAATGAAAATTGGTCTTGGAGCAAGGAAGACTTGAGCTCAAATGCAAACTACAACATTTACTAGATATGATATTCTGGAAAGTCGCTTCACCACTCGCAGTCTCAGCATTTTTTTTCCTCTGTAAAATGGGTATAATAATTTCACCTTCTTTAAAAAGTTTTATGAGAAACCAATGAGCTAACATGAGCAACACTTTAGAAAACACAAAATGTGTTATAAATGCTAGATTTTTAAAATTATTACTATTAAAACCTTTTTTAATTCTTTCACTGTTAATATTAGAAGGGATTTCCAAGGTATCTAGTACAAATCCAAACCTCTCCTGTTCATTATCACCATATCAACAAGCTTCTGCATGAAAAATGTACATTAAACCCCTATTAGATCTAGGGGCCTCAGAAATTATATGGTCAGACCACTTCACATATGAGGAAACTGAGAACTAGAGGGGTTAAAGGACTTGTGCAAGGTCACATAGGTAGGAAGCATAAATAGAGGGGTAACTGAATCCAGGATCTTTGATTTCCAAGCCAGTGTTCTTCTACCGTTCTTCATGAGGAAATCATTTTCATCTGAATCTATGACTTTATGAAAGTAGGGGAAATTTCTGGTATAGAAATTCTCTCCTTTAAAAACAATAGATAAGATTATTAGATAACATGTCAAGGTTCATAACACACTTTACAAGTATCTCATTTTCTCTTAACAATAACCCTGTGAGGTATGTGCTATTTATTATGCCTATTTTACAAATGAGGAAGCTTAAAGCAAACACTGTTAAGTGACTTGTCTGAATCAGACAGCTATTAAGTACTTAAGGCAGAATATCAACTCAGATCTTCCTAATTCTAGGTCCACTTTAGTTTCATTACTGGGCTACAGCCTCAGGGGTATAGATCTGAAAATCATAGTCTTAGAAAGTTGCCTACAAGCATTAAGTGTTATTAGCCCTGACCATCCCCATGACACAGATGTACTATTTAAGACAAAGAACTTGAAGCTAATTGTTTCTAAGTCAAAGGCCAGATATCTATTCACTACTCTATATTGCCTTTTTATGAGTATCACTGTTTTAGTTACTGTAATAATAACATAATGATGACAATAATGATGAAAATAATAGTTAACATTTAGATGGTGCTCACCAAGTGTTAAGCATTTTATAATTTTTATTTCATCCAAAAAACACCCTGGGAGGTGGGTATAATTTTTATTCCCATTTTAGAGATGATTGAACTGAAGCAAATATGGGTTAAATGACTTCCCCATAATCACACAGCTAGTAAGTGTCTGAGATCAGATTTGAGCCAGGTCTTCGTGACCCTAGACCTAGTGCTCCCTCCATTGTATCACCTATTATGCATGAAAGAAAGGCAGTCAGCATACTTTTGCCGTGAGAAAGTACTCTATGAATTTTTTGTTTGTTTGTTTTTGTTTTTGTTTTTCTTCCCCCGACAATCTTCTAAATCATGTTTCAGTGGGAGAGCAAGTTAGAAGGGTAAAAATTACCCAAGAGAGGGACTTGTTTGGCAATGGATGAAGCTTTATCATTATAAAAGCAAATGGAACCAAGTGGTGTCAGGAGGCTGGCTGGTTTGGGGGAAGGAGAATGGGGACTTGCTTATATCAGAGCTGAGGGGGGAGTAACTTATCAAAATTTTCTATGGCATAATATTTTTGCTTTGCAAGCAAAAAAAGACTTGTGCCTGAGCTTTGGTGGCTATCATGAAACAGCTAGACTTCCATTTTCTAGAGTCCCTTCATTATCATATTCATGAGATTTTAATGGGAGTTTTGATATCATGTAAGTTACTATCTGGCAGTGAAATGCCTCATTGCATTTGTGCAGTCTTGGGAAAATCCCTTGACCACAAGGTTGCTGGTGATAGGATGAGCTACTGAGTGGTGAGGTTGCCTGTTCAGCATATGGGAAAGTAGTTGTCTGCTCAGAATATGGGTGAAAGGGCTAGAATAAAGGGGAAAGGCTTGCCTACTCAGCATATGGGGAAAGGATAGGGCCTCACTGCTCTGAAGGAAAGACAGGACCTTGCTGCTCTTACTCCAATGTGACTACATAATTAATGAAGAAATCTATTGCTAGAAAGGATATGGGAAAAAATAATGTAAATTAGAGTATTTGATAATGGGTGACTTTTCTATATGTGAACTATCCTTTTAGCCATTACAGTGATTTCTGATTTTTATCCTGACCCTATACATGTGTAGACATTTCTCATTCCACCAAAAATTTGTTTGAACAGGAGTCTCACCACAGTCAAACTTTGACTTACATCACTTCCACCACTGAAGATGGAAATCTCTGTCAAAACTATAATAAAACAAATCTCCTGCAATTTTTGAGTAAGCTTCAAGACATTTCTGGATAATATTGCAGGAAAAAGTGTAAGCCCTAAAATTCTGAAGCTGGAAGGGAATAGGTCATCTAATTCAGATATCACATATGTATCTAGCCTTCTACCATTATAAATAATTTTCACATAAATTATCTCATTTGATTTTCACAATATCATGAAATACATAGGGCAAAAAGTATTCCTATTTTAAAGATGGAGAAAATGAGGCTCAAAAACTGTTAAGTGACTTGCCTAAGAACACAGCTAGAGCTTCTGATTCTAATCTCAGTGGATTTTCCTCACTACCACATTTGTATTTAATGCAGGATTAACTTCTAGAACCTTCTGCAAGATAAGGAAAAAAAAAAACAAACCTTAATTTTCATAGGCTGATTCAAAGTTTTATATTGGCTAATATTCCTAGGATGAACTTATATTGAAGGTCTGGTATGATAACATAAAAATGAAAAATGCTAATTAAGTATGACATAAGGACACACACACACACACACTGATTAGAGGGGTACCTTTACAATTTATTCATAGGATTAAATATTCTTTAAAACTCTACTGGTCATGCCCTAAGGTAGACATGACCCTAGAGAGTATTTTACAGACACATAAGGTTTAAGTGCATGAGATTCCCACCGAGTACTTTAAAAAGTGATATTTATGTCCAGAATCAGGAATGAGATCTTAACCAAACCATACAGAAGCTCTGAGCAAATGTTCATGCCACTTGTTCTTCATGTCATATTTCTATTTGGTATGGCATACTAATATGTTCAGATAAACACAAAAACTCAGGAATCCAAGGCTACTACAATAAAATTTTCTTTAGTGTTCCCTTTTTCCTTCATTTCCTACCACTTTTTGTGGGCCCTACATTCTTACTGATTTATAAGGGTATGAGCTTACAAACACCAGCAATGAAACACCTCCCTGAATACGCTTGGCTTGAGGAAGTTTCAAAGTGGTAAGAAGTGCTGTTAAACACCATGCCCCATAGCCATTCCTTTTTCACATCTGCAGTTTAATTGCATTGCCTTCCCTCCTGTCCAAATTTAATTCACTAGACCTCCATATAGTTCATACCTGAAGTATGACTTCATCATTCTATTTTAAAATGTCTGATTATTATATTCATATTAATTTAGTTATTTTATTTGTTCTTTATTTCTAAGTATTTTATATATTTACTTTTCCTTTGCCTCTTAGTCAGGTTACAGATATCCAACCCTACTGGCATTTGAAAATGACCAGAGTTCAAATGTATAAGTATGCATATAACTCTAATCTCTGAAACTATATCACCAGGAACATAGCAGATTCAGACATAACAATAAAAAATACTGTAAATTGTCTAGAATGTATCACAAATATCACAAATTGCCTTTTCAATGAAGGTGGGTGGGGAGGAAAGAAGGGAGAAAATTTGTAACCCAAAGTTTTAAAAACATATGTTAAACATAAAAAATAAAAAAGGGAAAAAATGCAAAAATAACTCATCTGGAAAATAGATCCAGGAGAGAGAATTTAAAAATTATTGGACTATCTGAAAGCCATGATCAAAAAAAGAGCCTAGACATCATCTTTCAAGAAATTATCAAGGAAAGCTTACTGATATATTAGAACCAAGGGCAAAATAGAAATGAAAGAATCCACTGATCTCCTCCTGAAAGAGATCCCCAAAGAAAACTCCTAGAACTATGTAGCCAAATTCTAGGGTTCCCAGGTCAAGAATACAATATTGCAAGCAGCCAGAAAGAAACAATTCAAGTATTGTGGAAACACAATCAGAATAACACAAGATATAGCAGCTTCTACCGTAAGGGACCAGAGGATTTGGAATACAATATTCTGGAAGGCAAAGGAGATAGGATTACAACCAAGAATCACCTACCAGCAAAACTGAGTATAATCCTTCAGGGGAAAAAATGGACATTTAGTGAAATAGCAGACCTTCAAGCATTCTTGATGAAAAGACCAGAGCTGAATAGAAAATTTGACTTTCAAATACAACACTCAAGTGAAACATGAAAAGATAAACAGGAAAGAGAAATGACTTATTAAGGTTGAATGGTTTACATTCTGCATAGAAAGATGACATTTGTAACTCATGAGACCTTTGTCAATATTAGGGTAGTTGGAGAGGGAAAATTATACGTATATATGTATGTAGATAGATAGAATGATAGAGGGCACAGCATGAGTTGAAGATGAATGGGTGATATTAGGAGAATAAAATTATGTTTATGTATAGATAGATAGATAGATAGATAGATAGATAGATGGCATAGAGTGAATTGAAGATGAAGGAGTCTTATCTGGAGAATAATTCAGGGCTAAGAGAAGATTATGCTGGTAGAAGGAGGAGAGGTAGAATGGGGTAAATTATCTCACGTAAAACAGACAAGAAAAGGATTTTACTGTGGAGGGGAAGTGGGGGAAGGTGAGAGGGAATAAATGAATCTATTCTCATTGGATTTGGCTTAAGGAGCTAATGAACACACACACTCAATTGGGTATTGAAATCTATCTTACCCTACAGGGAAAAAGGGGGTAAGGGGACAAAGGAATCAGAGATGTTAGAAAGGAGGGCAGATTCAGTGTAGGGATAATCAGAAGCAAACACTTTTGAGGTAGGACAGGGTCAAAGGAGAGAACAGAATAAATGAATGTTGGCATAGGATTCAGGGAAATATAGTTAGTCTTTCACAGCATGAGTATTATGGAAGTGTTTTGCATGACTGCACATATATAAACTATATCAAACTGCTTGCTTTTTCAATGAGGGTTGGTGGGGAGGGAGGAAAGGAGCAAATTTGGAACTCAAAGTTTTAAAACTAAATGTTAAAAAAATATATATTTTCACATGCAACTGGGAAATAAGAAATACAGGACATAGGATATAGAAATCTATCCTGCCCTACATGAAAATTGAAAGGGAAGGGGATAAGAGAAGGGTGGTAGAGATAGAAGGGATAGAAGTTAGGGGAAGGGGTATTCGGAATGCTTGTCATCTTTGGGTCAGAGGAGGTATGAGATGGGGAGAAAATTTGGAACTCAAAATCTTGTGGAAGTGAATGTTGAAAAATAAAAATTAATAAATTAATAAAAAATTAAATAAGTAAATAAAAAAGATCCCCATAAAATAAGGAATAGGATGAAAGCAGGGAAGCATAAATCAATTAGTATGCATTTAGGTTTTACTTTGAACAGGTTGCTGAAATTCTTTTTGATTCTATCAGTAACAAATCTGCAAATCTAGAATAGAAATTACCAATATGATTAATAATAACTCACACTAACCTAGAATTTAAAGTTTGAAAAATATTTTATTACTAACAATCTGGGGAAGTAAGTAGTCTGATTTAAACATTTTATGCATAAGATAACTGAGGCATGGAAATAATTAGTGACTTGCTCAGAGTTTCATAACTATTATGTATAAGGGGCTAGATCTGAACTCATGTCTTCTTTTAATATATAATATTTTATTTTTCCCAATTACATGTTAAAACAATTTTATAACATTTGCTTTTCTTTAGTGTTTTGAGTTCCAAATTGTATCCTGCTTTCTTTCCTTCCATTTCCCACCTCCGATATTGTAACCAGTCAGATATAGATCTACATGTGCAATCATGTAAAACATTTCCATATTAGTCATTTTACACAAGAAGACACAAATTTAAAAAAAAAAGGAAAGTGAAAAGTAACATATTTCATTCTATATTCAGACAGTATCTTTTCTTTCTCTGGAGGCAGATAGTATGCTTCATAATTAACACTTTGGGATTGCATTCGGTCATTGTATTACTGAGAATAGCTAAGTCATTCACAATTCTTCATCATTCAATATTGCTGTTACTATGTACAATGTTCTCCTAGTTCTGTTCACTTTACTTTGTGTCAGTTTATTGAAGTCTTTCCAGGTTTTTTTTTTTAAAATCATCATGCTTGTCATTTCTTATAGCACAATAATACTCCATCACAATCATGTACTACAGCTTGTTTAGCCATTCTCCAGTTGATGGACATTCTTCCAGTTTCCACTTCTTAGCCAACACAAAAAGATATTTTTGTGCAAATAGGTCCTTTCCCCCTTTTTTGGGGAACCAATGTCTTTTAACTCAGAACACTCTCCATTGTACTTCTTCCACTAGAACACACTGACTCCTAATGAGTACCCACTCTTGTTAGTGTAATAGGACAAAATGAAAGAGACATAGTGATGTGAAGACAACACACCTATGATTTAAGAAACAACTATGAGGTGTAAAAATATGTCATTCAGAAGAAAAATGTATTTAAAATTGTTGTTGTTTGTCCTTCTTTCTTGAAGAAGTTCATCACATCAAGAATATGATGCCATGACTTCCATGTGAATTGGATTCAAGTGAGGGAAGCCTGTGCAAACTCATCAGCCTTCCTTTCTCCTTCAGAGCCATCTGAGCCCATTAGCAAGATATAGATCAAGATGATTGGACATGACCCCCAGATGCAGTGAGAGACCTTGGCCTTTCTAAACTAAGGTCTTTCCCAGGTCTCAGTTCGACTGAGGAAATACTCATTTAGTTATTAAGGCTAGGTAAGAAATGAGGCAAAGAATAGACTCTTACCCAGTAAAAGAAGAAAAAAAAAAGAAAAGAAAAGAAAATCAATCTGTGAGGGAAAGGTCCTTAGAAATGGTTTCTAGCCAAAACAGGGCTCAAACAATGACAAGGGAGGCCTTAGTCTGGGACCTGTTGTTGGCCAAGCAATGAGAACCAGAGTGATTCAGGTTTAAGGCCTGTTCCTTAAGAAAGAAATCTAACTTGTAAACTGCAAGATATTTTGTAAGGTTTCAGCCATGAAAATTACGTGCATTTAGACACAGCATTCACAGGTAAGGGTATTATACCCTCCATGGACAAAGGAAGAAGGAGGAGAGGAGAGGAAGAAGAAAGAGAAAAGGAAGGAGCTGTGTTGCCCGACTAGAATTAGCCAGTTGGGTTCCCAGTGGGATAGCTTGTACTACTCACAGGTTGTTGTTTGTATCTTGTGTTCTTGAAGAGGACCTTGACATCAAAGAAGGTGATACCATGACTTGCAAGTGAATTGGCTTTAAGTGAGGGAGGGCTGTGCAAAGTTACCAGCCTTATATTCTTCTCCAGAACCATCTGGGCCCAGTGGCAAGATACAGATCAGGATGACTGGAGAAGGGCCCCACTTAAAACTGAATTGATCAATAAATCAAGGAAATTGTATTAAGTGCCTACTATGTGCAAACACAGTGCATGGTGGTAAGGCTAGAAAGAAAACTGAAAAAAAGTTACTGTCTTCTTATAATCTAAAAGGAGGAGCAACACACATAGACACACACACACACACACACACACACACACTCGCATGCAAACAGGTAAGTACAAAACATACAGAAAACAAGCACATACAGAGTAATCAACGTGCGCAAATTGTTAAAGACTAGCTAAACATTTTAGTGACATAAATAATACCAAAACTAATATAGGCTAGTGAATTAATTATTCCATTTTTATTATATTAATCTGTGTACTTCTTTTATACCTATTAGGGTATAAGCTCCTTAAGTACACAGATATATCTTTATCACTCTCATAACTATTAATATAGTACATTTCGTATACTACACATTTAATATTTGTATAATAAATTATGACTACTAGGCCCTTTACATTTAGGAGAATCTGCATGGCACAGTAGATAGAGGACTAGCCTTGTAATTGCAAGACCTAAGTTCCTATGCATTTGCTGTATAACCTGCATCTAGTATATATTTTCTTTGTAACTATAATAAAATCACTTAAACTTTCTGTGATGGAGGTTCATTAAAACTACAAGCTATTAACTAATTCTGATTCTTCATTAATGAAAGTAAAAGAATTCCCATACTGGTCAAATAATAGGTCTGGACATAGGTAGATAAAAATAATAGTTAACATTTATATAGCATTTGCCATTTGCCAGGCACTGTACTAGACAAAGAGATGGAGATCAATAGATGATGGATAAGGAGACAAATACATGATAGATGGAGTGATAAATGATAGAAAGATCTATATCTTCATTCACCTATATCTGTCTCTACCTCTATCATTTCAATCATCACCTCTATCTCTGTCACTACATCTATGTCAGTGAACTCTAGCAATGTGCTAGACTGGAAGTCAGCAGAAATCCATTTCAATTTACATTGGTGAAAAATCTGCATTGCATAAACACTTTCTACATATTTTTGGTCAGGCTTTTGAATTCATAAAAGGATTTATACATTTACTTAATTTATTAGTTATATTTACTATGTGCCAGTCACTCTACTAAGCTGTGGGGATACAAAAAATAATCCCTATAGCCTCTAGGATACAACTAGTGGGGTATTTGATCTATCTCATGTCAATCTACAAGCATTTGTTAAGCACCTACTATGTACTAGGTATTGTGCTAGGTTCTGAGCATATAAATTGAAAGAACACAATCCCTACAGTCGTGTAGCTTGCTTTCTAACATTTTACACTTCCATGG
Source organism: Phascolarctos cinereus (assembly GCF_003287225.1). Classification (NCBI taxonomy): domain Eukaryota; kingdom Metazoa; phylum Chordata; class Mammalia; order Diprotodontia; family Phascolarctidae; genus Phascolarctos; species Phascolarctos cinereus. The sequence continues at coordinate 202,125,259 of NW_027555958.1, read as the reverse complement.
ACTACATCTTTCATGTGGATCATCCTGAATTATAACAGCAGGATTGGTCAGAAACAATCTGAGGAATGTTGAACACATCTTTTGCAGTTTCATTCTTACAATACCTTGACCCTATTGTGCTTTTTCAAAGTATGAAAGTTACCCTGAGCTCTTAAAGTTAATGCTAGCAGAGTGCTATCATGCTAGAAAGGCATCAAAGATAGGACTGATGACAGACAGTATGTCATCTGGGAACTGGCCTAGTTTAAACTGCAGAGAGGCCCATCAACAGATGGCTGTCTTACAAATGATGATTTTTTTTTTCCAACGCAACAGCTCATTGGGACAATATAAAACAGTTAAAAGAGACTGTGATCTACCCTGGCAGACATACCTAGGTAGATTCAAACACAGACGACTAAAGTACATTTTAGAACTTACATTGGATTTTCTGCATGTATGAGGTGAATATTTTTTCTCCTAAGGCAAAATGGAGAGAGTGTTTGGCCTGGGGTTAGGAACATGAGTTCAAATCCAGGCTCAAGTATGTATTAGCTGTGTGACTCTGGTCAAGTCACTTAAACATCTATTTGCCACAGTTTCTTAAAGTATAAAATCCTACTTCACAAGGCTATTGTGAGGATCAAATGATATACTATTTGTAAATGCTTGGCACAGTGCCTAATGCATAGTAGGTACTTAATAAATGTATGTTCCTTTTTTTTTAATTTTCCCGAGGAATGTTTTGTAATTAAAGTTTATTCTCTCATAGCCATAATAATCCTGATTTGATCATGGTTGTCTATTCCAGTGTTCCTTTTTTAGGAGAATTTTACCTTTCAAAATTGAATTTCAATTACAGAGGCATCTCATGGAAAGAAAGCTGAATCAATGGTGGGAATGGAACCCTGGTTTTCCTGAAATTAAGCTCTCTTTCAATGAGATTCTAACTTAAAATAAAATTTTTAAATTTTAAGAGTAAAATTTCTCTCCTTCTTCCTCTCCAAAAAAAACCCAAAACAAAACAACAACAACAACAATACTCTACTTTTATTTCCTCCCAGTGAAATCACTTTGTGTACAGACACAGTTTAATAATCACGGGCTTATTCCTATTTTTTTTTTCTATTATGTTATGATCAATTTATAGGTATAATTCCTCTTTAGTATTGGAGTCTGAGGAGTGTTAACTTTTTGTACCTTGTTATTCAGTAATACCAGAGAACCAAATCATTCTCAGCTATCGTTACAGTAGAGGTAATCTTCCTTCATTTATTAGACTAGCAACGTAGGGGAGAAAAAAAATGGAACCTTTTAGCATGTAGATTAACATAATAAAAATTTCCCAGATATTTCTTTGGAATGACAAATATTAGGTTTGCATATATTTCGATATTTCACTACCATTCACTTTATTTTTTTGTAAAAAAATTATTTATTTTTACTTTTCAACATTCACTTCCATAGGATTTTGAGTTTTAAATTTTCTCCCTCTCCCTTTCCTCCTTCCTCCCCAAGATGGAGTGTAATCTGAAATAGGTTCTAATTAGACATTGATATTAACTACATTTTCACATTAGTCAGGATATGTATAGAAGAATTAGAACTAATGGGAGGAACAACGAGAAAGAAGAAATAAAACAAACAAAGTAAAAAAAGAAAGAAAAGGAGAGCAAATAGTATGCCTCCATCTGCATTCAGACTCCATGTTTCTTTTTCTGGAGATGGATAGTGTTTTCCATCATGAGTTTTTTGGAGTTGTCTTAGATTCTTGAGTTACTATGAAGAGCCAAGTTTATCAAAGTCAGAAATCTCACAATGTGGCTGTTGTTGTGTACAATGATCTCCTGGTTCTGCTCATTTCACTCAGAATCAGTTCATATAAGTTTTTACAGGTTTTCTGAAGTCAGCCTGTTCATCATTTCTTATAGCACAGTAGTATTACATTGTATTCATATACCACGGCTTATTCAGCCATTCTCCAATTGATGGGCATCCTCTCAATTTCCAATTCTCCTGCCACCACAAAAAGAGCTGCTATATATATTTTTGTACATGTGGGTCCTTTTCTTATTTTTAGGATCTCTTCGGGATACAGCAACAGAAGAGCAATTGTTGGGGCAAAGGGTATGCACAATTTTATAGCCCTTTGGCATATGTCCAAATTATTCTCCAGAATGGTTGGATCAGTTCACAACTCCACCAAAAATTCATTACTGTTCTAATTTTCCCACACCTTCTCCAACAAATATCATTTTCCTGTTTCATCATGTTAGCCAATCTGATAGGTGTGATGTGATACCACATAGTCATTTTGATTTGCATTTATCTAATCAATAGTGATTTAGAGCATTTCTTCATATGACTATAGAGAGCTTTAATTTTTTCTCTGAAAACTACGTATTCATATCCTTGGACCGATTATCAATTGGGCAATGACTTGTATTATTATGAATTTGAGTTAGTTCTCCATATATTTTAGAAATGAGGCCTTCATGAGAGACACTAGTTGTAAAAAATTGTTCCCCAGCTTTCTGCTTCTTTTCTTATCTTGGTTGCATTGGCTTTGTTTGTGAAAAAAACTTTCAATTTGATATAATCAAAGGCATCCATTTTGCTTTTTGCAATGTTTTCTATCTCCTGTTTTTTCATGAATTCTTCTGTTCTCCATAAATCTGATAGATAAACTATTCCTTGCTTTCCCAGTTTGCTTACAGTATCAGTCTTTACATCTAAATCATGTACCCATTTTGACTTCATCTTGGTATAGGGTGTAAGATGTTGGTCTATGCCTGGTTTGTGCCATCCTGTTTTCCAGTTTTCCTGGCAGTTTTTGTCAAATAGTGAGTTCTTATCCCAGAAGCTGGGATCTTTGAGTTTATCAAATAGTAGATTCTTATAGTCATTGACTATTGTGTCTTGCACACCTAACCTATTCCATTGATTCACCAATCTCTGTTTTTAGCCAGTACCAAGTAGTTTTGATGACTGCTGCTTTATAATACAATGTAAGATCTGGTACAGCTAGGCCACCTTCCCTTGCATTTCTCTTGCATTTGTTCCCTTGATATTCTGGAACTTTTGTTCTTCCAGATGAATTTTATTACTCATTTTTCTAGCTATTTTTGGATAATTTTATTGGTATGGCAATGAATAAGTAAATTAATTTAAGTAGAATTGCCATTTTCATTATATTAGCTCAGCCTACCCATGAGCAAGTGATATTTTTTTTCCAATTATTTATATCTGAGTTTATTTGTGTGAAAAGTGTTTTGTAATTGTGTTCATCTAGTTTCTGAGTTTGTTTTGGCAGGTAGACTGCCAAATATAATCTTTACAGGAACTTTAAATGGAATTTCTCTTTCAATTTCTTGCTGCTGGGTTTTATTAGTAATATATAGAATTGCTGATGATTTCTGTGTGTTTATTTTGTATCCTGGAACTTTGCTAAATTTGTTTATTATTTCAAGTAATATTTTAGTTGATTCTCTTGGACTTTCTAAGTATACCATCATACCATCTGTAAAGAGTGATAGCTTTGGTTCTTCTTTACCTATTCTAAGTCCTTCAATTTCTTTTTTTCCTCTCTTATTGCTAAAGTTAACATTTCTATACAATACTGAATAACAGTGGTGATAATGGACGTCCTTATTTCACCCCCCATCTTATTGGAACCACTTCTTGCTTGTCCCTGTTACATATAATGCTTGCTGATGGTTTTAAGTTGATGCTGCTTATCATTTTAAGGAAGATTCCATTTATTCCTATGCTCTCTAGTGTGTTTAATAGGAGTGGGTGTTGTATTTTGTTAAATGCTTTTTCTACGTCAATTGAGATAATCATATAATTTGTTAGTTTTATTATTGATATGGTCAATTATGCTGATAGCTTTCCTAATATTGAGCTAGTCCTGTATTCCTGGTGTAACTCCTACTTGGTCACGGTGTATTATCCTGTGGATTAGTTGCTGTAATCACTTTGCTAATATTTTATTCAAAATTTTTGCCTCTACATTCACTAGGCAAATCGGTCTATAATTTTTTTATCTCTGTTTTGGCTCTTAACAGTTTAGTATCAGCACCATATTTGTTACATAAAAAATAATTTGGTAGGGCTCTTTCTTCACCTACTTTCTGAAATAGTTCATGTAGTATTGTAATTAATTGTTCTTTAAATATTTGATAGAATTCACTTGTAATTTCATATGGCCTTGGAGATTTTTTTTTCCTTAAAGATTTCATTGATGGATTATTCATTTATTTTTCTGAAATGGGGTTAAGTATTTTATTTCCTCTTCTGCTAATTTGTGTAATTTATATTTTTGTAAATATTCATCCATTTCACTATGATTGTCAAATTTATTGGCATACAGTTGGGAAAAATAGTTCCTAATTATTTTTTATTTCCTCTTCATTGTTGGTAAATTCACCCTTTTCATTTTTGATACTGGTAGTTTTTTTTATTTCTTTTTTTTTAAATTAAATTAACCATAGTTTTATACATTTTATTGGTTTTTCACAAAACCAGCTCTTAGTGTTATTTATTAGTTCAATAGTTTTTTTCTAATTTCAATTTTATTAATCTCTCCTTTGGTTTTCAGTATTTTTAATTTGGTATTTAATTTGAGATTTTTCATTTGTTCTTTTTCTAGCATTTTTTAGTTGCATGCCCAATTCATTGATCTCTTCTTTCTCTATTTTGTTCAAGTTAAAATTGAGAGATATAAAACTTCTCCTAAAGACTGCTTTCACTACATCCCATAAGTTTTGATATGCTGTCTTATTAGTCATTCTTTCGTATGAAGTCATTGATTGTTTTTATGATTTGTTGTTTGACCTATTCATTCTTTAGGATTAGATTATTTAGTTTCCAATTAATTTTTCGTCTATCTTTCCATGGCCCTTCATTACATATAATTCTTATTGCATCATGATCTGAAAAAGGTACATTTCATGTTTCTGCCTTTCTGCACTGGATTTTGAGGCTTTTATGTCCTAGTAAGTGATAAATTTTTGTGTATGTGCCATGTATCACTGAGAAGATAGGTATATTCCTTTCTATCACCATTCAGTTTTCTCCAGAGGTCAACCATATCTAACTTTTATAAAATTCTATTCATCTCCTTAACTTCTTTATTGCTTATTTTCTGGATAGATTTATCTACTTCTGAGAGTGTGAGGTTGAGGTCCCCCCCAAGTATAGTTTTATTATCTATTTCTTCTTGTAACTCCCTTAACTTCTCTAAGAATTTAGATGCTATAACACTTGGTGCACATGTTTAGTAATAATATTGCTTCATTGTCTATGGTGCCTTTTAGCAGGATGTAGTTTCCTTCCTTGTCTCTTTTAATTAGATTTGCTTTTGTTTTAGCTTTCTCTGAGATCAGGATTGCGAACCCTGCCTTTTTTTGTTTTTTACTTCAACTGAGGCATAATATATTCTGCTCCAGCCTTTTACCTTTACTAGGTGTGTACCTTTCTGCTTCAAATGTGTTTCTTGTATACAATATTACAGCATTATGGTTTTTAATCCACTCTGCTATCCACTTCTGTGTTATGGGAGAGTTCATCCCATTCACATTCGCAGTTATGACCACTATCTCTGTCTTTCTTTCCATCCTATTCCTCCTCCCAATTTATGCTTTTCTCTCTCCTTTCTCTCTTTCCCTCCTCTCTAGAGTTTTGCTTTCGACTACCACCTCCCTCAGTCTGCCCTCCCATCTATTAGCCCTCTTCCTTTTATTCCCCTTTACCCTTACTACTTCTTCTCTCCCTTCTACTTCACCCATCTCTTCTCTTTTTCCTTTCCCGTCCTCCGTCCTATAGGGTAAGTTTGATTTCCATATCTAACTGATTGTGTTATTCCCTCTTTGAACCAAATCTGATGAGAGTAAGGTTCAAACAACGCTCATCTCCCTCCTTCTTTCCCTCTACTGGAATAGGTTTTTGTGCCTTTTCATGTGATATAATTTACTATTGTCTGCCTCCTCCTTTCCTCTTCTTCCAGAACAATTCCTTTTCATGACTTAATTAGATTTTTTTTTCATTACATCCAAGTCAATATATTCCCCCTCCATCTATTTTATAACCTTTTCAAATGGCAATAATAACAATACAGTTCTTAACAGTTACAAGTTTCATCTTCCTTTGTAGGGACATAAACAATTCATTCTTATTAATAACTTGTTCTTGCTGTTATTGTTGTTGTTTTCCTTTCCTGTTTTCCTTTATATGCCCCTCTTGAATCTTGTATTTGAAGATCAAATTTTTTGTTGAGATCTGGTCTTTTCATCAGGAAGGTTTGGAAGTCCCTTATTTTATTGAATTTCCATCTCCTCCCCTGAAAGATTATGTTCAGTTTGGTTGGGTAGTGGATCCTTGCTTGTAATCTGAGTTTCTTTGCCTTATAGAATATCATATTCCATGCCCTTCAATCTTTTAATGTAGAAGCTGCAAGGTCCTGAATAATCCTGACTTAATTTCCATGATATTTAAATTGTTTCTTTCTGGCTACTTGAAGTATTTTCTCTTTGAGCTGATAATTTTGGAATTTGGCTACAGGATTCCTTGGTATTTCCAATTTCGGATCCCTTTCAGGAAGTGATTGGTGGATTCTTTCAATGACTATTTTACCCTGTAGTTCTAGGACCTCAGGGAAGTTTTTCTTGATGATTTCCTGAAAGATGTTGTCCAGGCTCTTTTTTTCACCATGGTTTTCAGATGAATCAATCATTTTTTTCAGGAAAACCAATAATTTTTAAATTATCTTTCCTGGATCTATTTTCTATGTCAGTTCATTTATTAATAAGGTACTTTACATTTTCTTCTATTTTTTCATTATTTTATTTCTGTTTGACTCATTCTTGATCGCTTATAGAGTCATTCACTTCCACCTGCCCAATTCTAATTTTTAACATTTGGTTTCTTCCTTTAGATTTTGTGCCTCCTTTTCCATTTGTCTAATTCTACTTTTTAAAGAGTTGTTTTCCTCAGAGTACTTTTTTTTACCATTTCACCAATTGTTTTTGTTGTTGTTGTTGTTGTTGTTGTTTTTGCTTTTTTGTTTTTTTGTGAGGCAATTGGGGTTAAGTAACTTGTCCAGGGTCACACAGCTAGTAAGTTGTCAAGTGTCTGGTCTGAGACTGGATTTGAACTCAGGTTCTTCTGACTCCAAGGCCAGAACTCCATCTAGCTGCCCCTAATTTTATTTTTTAAGGACATGTATTTTACAGTTAATTTTTGTCCTTCCTTTTCCAAGCTATTGACTCCCTCTTGCGTGCCTGTCATTTCTTTTCCCAAGTTTTCTTCTACCTCTATTATTTGAATATTAAATCTTTCTTGCATTCTTCTAAGAAAGTTTTTTGGGCAGGAGTTCATATTCCCCTTTGAGGTTTCAGATGTGGTTATACTGACAACATTGTCCTCTTCTGAATTTGTGCTTTGATCTTCCCTGTCCCCATAATAAGAATCTATGTCATTTCTGCTTTTTGTTCACACTGACTTAAAAAAAATGTTGAGCTCTCCTGACGGAATGCAGGGGCCACTGATCCAAGCTTCTTGGGCTGGGAGCCCAGGGCCTAGTGACTGCCTTTGTGTGGTGAGGCCTCAGACGCTGGCAGTTGGAGGCTGTAGGTCTCTGGCACCTTACCTGGTGCTGGGTTGGGGTCAGCAACTCTGGAGCCGTTGGGGTGGGAGTGGGGAGTCTGGCCTGGGGATCACCTGCTCACCTGATTCTTTCACTCTTTCCTTTGGCTCCTGCTCACCTGGACCTTTCACTCCTTTTTTTGGCCCCTGCTCTTTTGGGTCTTGCACAGGGTTGTTTCACTCCTGATGGATGTTGGTCAGCCTGGAGCTTTGCCTTCTGGAGTTGTGCTTCCTGGAATTGTGCTTAGGCACTGAGAGAGTTGGCTGATGGAGAAGGCTGTAGTACATAGTGGTTTTCCAAGTGGGTGCCTACTGTTCCCTGCCTGTATTGAGGTTTTCAGCGGGTCCTGGTGTTGGCACTTGACTGTTTCACTACCCTGGGGCTCAGGTATGCTGAAGTGGGTCTTGCCTCTGGCTTACTGGGACATCTTCCATCCTGTACTGCTCCCCCTCCTCCAGAAGCAAGAGGGGCCTTTGCAGTTAATCCCTCAAACTTCCTGAACTACAAGTCTACTGCACCCCATCTTTCTGTTGGCTCAGCTGATTTGAGGTTTTTTCCTGGGGTGATATTTTCTAGGCTGAGGTCAATAAGGGAGGATGAGAGTGACTTACTTCTTACCCCACTATCTTGGCTCCTGGAAGCAGATGTTTCCAATTCACTTTTATATAAACTACCTGAATTGAATGGCAACCTCTGATATGTTAGACTATGTTAGATAACTTTCGGAGGACCAAACTAAAATTGTGCTTTTTTAATAAATTCTCCATTACTAATATTAAATTAGAATTCTTATATTTGTGTATGTTTGTTGAATTTCCTTGTTTTAAAAGTATTTGTTCCTGAAATTGTATATCTTTTTGGAAGTCTATATCTCTTTCTGTCCTTCTTAATATATCCGTCAAGTCTGAAATGAAATGTTCCTCAGATACAGCCATTTCTTCTGTTAAAAAGGGGGCTTCTTCATTTTATTCTCTGAGTTTAATCTATTATTACATGGAAAAATTCTTAGTTTTGGCACATATTGGTATCACTATATTCCAAAGGATCTGCCATCTAATTGATAGGGAGTACACTCCATTAATGTAGTTCGAAACCTTTTTATGCCTCTCCATCACCATTGCTAAATTTTACTAAATTTCAAGTGTGCTGACCATTGTGACATGAATCCAGGCAAATCAAAGAGTATCAGAAATTATGTTTTAACCCATTTTTATGCTGTACTTGAAATCTATTGCTATGAGCACCTCTCCAAAAAGTCTTGGAAATAGATATCCCTTATCAGCTAAGAACATAATCATAGATTCTAGTCTCTGTTTTTGAAAAGAAATAGAAGAATAAAACTGAGTGTGCCTGTCCAACTAAAATGTGGGAGCAATGGACTGTAAGCAACTAGTTGGATTGAAGATACCATGCCAAAATGAACTAGGAACGTTACCTGAACCATCTGGGATTATAACAATAGAAATGATCACCCACTCTAAGAAAAGCACAGGTCAATACATGTCAAATAAGCATTTTGAATGTCACATTTGTATTATATAACTTGGCCATCTGAAGTGGCATGCACGTGAGTTTTGGTTTTAAAAAGTCATTCTGGAAGAATACAATGTAGCTGGAAATAATACAAATATAGACCTAAAAATTGACAACAGCATAGTTGCATAGTGTGGTGCTTTGGGATGCAGGAGTTCTTGGCTCAAATCCCATTTCTTCCACTGACAACCCATATAAGCTTGTGCCAATGATATAATTTTTCTGTTTCAGTTTCCTTACCTGCAAACTGAGGAGTTGTCTTCTGATAGACAGATAGATATGTATGTATGTATATGTATATATCAATATCAACAGATATAGATATACGTATTATATACATATATAGGTAGAGATATATAGGTATATAGATATATAATCTCTAAATTTATGATCCTATGATTCTAGAGTCAGCTAGGTGGCACAGTAGGTAGACAGCTTGGACTGGAGTCAGGAAGACTTGAGTTTAAATCCAACCTTAGATATTTACTAGCTTTGTGACCCTGGAATTTTCACTTAATCTCTGTACACCTTAGATTCTTTAACTCTAAAATGGGTATAATAATAGCATGCTCATAAGGTTGTTGTGGAGATCAAATGAGATAACAATTGTTAAGTGCTTAGTACAGTGTTTAGTATATAATATACTGTGCTAAGCACTTAACAATTATTAATTATTAATAATTAATTAATGATTAATATTAACTATTAATAATTAACACTTGTTCCCTCTTATCTCTCACTATAAATTTCATCTTCAGATGAATTGGTTAAATTCAAAGAATAGATATAGCCATGTGCTATAACTGACATTCAATTGCAATTCATTCTGGCCAGTGGGGTGGTACATGCCTGTACTTACTGCTACCACGGATGCTGAGGCTGGTGGATCACTTGAACTCAAGAGTTCTGAGCTTCTGTGAGCTAAGCTGATCTGATGTTAATAATAAATCCAGCACTAATATGGTAAATCCTCAGGTCTGAGGAGCCACCAGGATGCCTAAAGGGAGAGAAGCAGAGGAACTGTGGAGATCAGAGATGAAGAAGATCAAACTTCCAGTGTGTTGATCAGTGCAGGGGTGGGACTATGAGTGGCTTACTGATCATCCAACCCAGCCTAGGTGAGAAAGAGAAACTCAGTCCCCAAAAATTAAATAAATAAAGGAAGGAAGGGGCAGAGGCAGGAAAGCAAGAAGGCAGAAAGGCATGGAGGAAGGAAGGAAAGAAGGAAGGAAGAAGAGAAGGAAGGAAGGAAGGAAAGAAGGAAGGAAGGAAGGAGGAAGACAAAGAAAAGAGAAAAATAATAATTCTTAATACCTATGTTATGATTCAAAAATAATCCTTTTTACTAAGCTTGGAATATAGAATTAATCAACTATGAAATTAATATTCCCCATTAGATTATGAACTTCTAAAGTGCAGGGACTGGTTGTTGTTAGTGTTGTTGTTGCTTGCTTCTTTGTTTTTTTGGGGGGTTGCCTTTTTTTGCATTCCCATGTTTAGCACAGTGCTTGACGCATGATGCTAATGTGTCAAGCACACAAAAAAAAAGCACACATGGTAATTGATAAATGTTTATTAACTAACATTTTCTAGAACTACCATTTCTAAACATAAAGTAATGTCGCGCTAGAGCACATCATACTCTAAAGGAGACAAGTATTACTAAGATGATTTTCTCCTCTGGTTCTACTACACAGTTAGTTAAGATGTAAAGGGCAAAGGTAATGATGCAATGAACATGGGCTGATTATCCAGGCTGAGGGGAATTCCTGTAGTCCACTGACTAGGGACTTCCTATATAGAAGGGAGGTCAAGAGCAGCATGAATGACTAGAGCCAGGAAAGCATCTAAATGAAAGTGAAATGTTAAGAGGAGATTATAACTCCCATCAGATATAATAGTATGAGTGCTCAGCATGACAAGGGCCTGGCCATTATCATAAGTCCTTCTTCAACAACTGTTTCAATTCATCTAGTCTAGAGGGAACACATCTCTGATTATAATGCAGAAATCAATGGGAAAGAAAACATTTGCTTTACAGTCAACTTTTCTTTAAAATATTGTTCTGTAATACCTGAGATTCAGTTATATCTAAGTAAGACCGAGCCCTGTGAAATATGAGTAGCTGCTCTGATAGTTCAATGGAGATGAATCTTATGCTGGCCTGCCAAGGAAGAATTCAGATATTAGCATACATAGCATCATAACTTTAGGCCTTCTTTCCTGAGGACCATGATAGGAAATAAAAAGAGGTAAAGAGAAATGCACTTTCTTTGTAAATAGTTAAATCAGAAGAAAACGAGTCAGAGGAAATTACCAAAGAGACAGAGAAGGTGAGAGATAAAGCATTGTTAAGCACATACATGTGCCAAGCACTGTGCTAAATACTTTACAAAAACCTTATGAGATAGATGCTATTATTATCCCACATTACATTTTTGGAAACTAATGCAAACAAATGTTAAGTGACTTGCCCAGAGTTATAAATTGGTCATTGAGGCTGCATTTGAACTAATCTTCCTGACTACATGCCTCTACTTACTACACCGCCTAGATGACTCAAAGTAAGGAAGGCTATAACAGGACACAAAGAGCTATGTTGAAGAGTACTATCAGAGAATATCTAGAGAGTGGAAAGGCAGCAAGATGTCTATGAGCCAAGGCAAAACCTCACAGAATAGGTAAGTCACTGAACTATCAATTCATGATCATCATTTTTTTTAGAGATGCCCTATTTGAGTTTGCCTGATATACCCTAAGGGCATAAGTACTATACCCACCAGAAAGATCTGCACCAATCATCTTGACATAGGTGATGAGCAATAAGGTCTGGTGGTTATAGAAGAAAGCATAGAGTCAGGGTCAAGCCTGACCTCTGGCAATTACTGCCTATGTGACCTTGAACACTTTATTTAACTTCTTTGGGCCTCAGTAAAATGAGAGAGTTGCACTTGACCTTTAACATTCCTTCCATTTCTAAATCTATCAGCTTGTGAACCTTAGCTTAAAATGTGTATCATATAAGTACTACCTGTGTGATCCTAAGAGATCTGCTTTTCTCTGGCCCTTAATTTCCTCATGTGTAAATTAATAAACGACAGATACTTTGCTGTTTGTAAGGTCTCCTCTAACTCTAAATCAACATTTATGCACTTGATCAGATGGAATCAAGAAGACCTAGATTCAGAATGTTCCTCTGGCACTCACTAGCTATGGTGACATGAACAAGAAACTTTGCCTCACTGATCCTTGTTCTCAAAATGGTCATAATAACTTACATGCCTCATAGTGATGCTGAGTTTCAAATGAGATAACTCTTGTACAGTATTTTGTAATCTGTAAATGCCAGTTATCAATCAATAAATATTCATTAAAATGCTACAAGCATTATGCTAGACCCTTATGATAGAATGAAAGGCAAAAAACAAAAACACAAACAAACAAAAAATCAACAGTCTTTGCCCTCAAGGAACTTATATTTTACAGGGGAAAATATTGTGTAGTCATATGATTATACAGTATATTACGACAAAGTTGATTTGAGGAGGGGTGACAGTAGAAGATGTTGGGGATGAGAAAGGACTTCCCAGAGGATAAGATGCTTGAACTGAGCTTGGAAGTGATGTAGACGTTTTAAGAGGAAGTAGTAAATAGAGAACACAATCCAGGCATCATGGACAGCCTTCAAAAAAGCCCAGAATTAGGGAATGGAATATAGTGTGCAAGGAACAGAAAAAAGGTACTCAGTAAAGAAGTTTCTCTTCAGCTCCTTTAATGCTTGCTTCCTATCTCTGGAAATTCTTAAAGCTAATTATTAGGTCAGTGAAAAAAAGGAGACAGTTAATGATGAGATATCTTTGAAAGCAACATGATATGCTGGAAACCTCAGAAATGACTTCAGGTCCTTTGTGGTTTTAGGGCTTACCCATTACAGGGCAGTCTCTAATTTCTTCAGTATTATACCTATCCTATAGTCACTTAAAATATGCCCCAAGACCATTAACTCCTCTTGGGTAAACCCAAATCCCCCCCCCCCAACCTTGTATATGGATGACACCAATCCAATTGTATTGGAACAATTGGGACCATCTGGATCAGTTATATTGTGTGTGATCCATGCAATAGACCAATATCTACTTGTATGGCTACTCTCTCCTCTTGCAGATCTTAAAAGAATTGTCTTTATGAATCATTGAAAAGTAGGAAGTGGTATAACATGGACTATATAACATTTGACTTACATTGAAATGTAGTTTTCCATTCAGCTCTGAAGTAATATGTGTTGTCTGTGTCTTTCAGTTCCAAGTGATGAAAAACTTCTAATTCATCTGGTGCTTCTGGGAACAATCCTTATGGCTTTTGTTGCAGACAATACCTGTGCTGAGAACTCTGTATGGTTCTGAATTCTGAATTCTCTACTCTCCTAATTTAGAAACAACCTGGTTCTCCAGTAGAATATGTGTATGTTCAAATGAACTTTCTCCACATGCTATATGGGCTTAAAATTCTGAACAAGTCAGAGAATACAGCTGTGCTGCCAGCATGGTACCAAACTGATGTTATAGTCAGAATATTACTCCAAGAGTGAGATGAACATTGTCCTGGTGGTGAGTATGGAATATGGGTTTAACAAGCAGTGGAAGAAAATGGTGGCTTATTTTTGGCCTCTATTTTTGGTATTGAATTAAATCACTGAAGCCAAATGTGTTCTGTTGGTCACTCCAGGCAAATTGTGCATAACACAAGGTCAATCTTTACAGCCAAAGAGGTATGTGTAACAAATATCAATCAGGCATACAGTCAGTTCCTTGATAACTGTCTACACAGAACTACATTTGATTTGTCTCCTTTCTCCCATACCTGGAATATTCTCTTGTTTCCTCTATTGCTTTTGGAACCCTGATTTCCTTCACAATTGATTATTACCTCCTTCTATATAAGGTATTTCTTTATTCCTCCACTGTTAGTGCTTCTCCTTCAAGTTTACATCAAATACATTTTTTATGAGTCTTGGATATCCCTATATATGTGCGTGTTGTTTCCCTTAGTAATATGTAATTTCCTTGAGGACAAGGACTGTTTCACTTTTGTCTTTGGAACCCCACTACCTAGCACTGTGCTTAGCCTATAATTGGTGTTACTTATACACTTGATTGATAGGAGAACAAGAAATGACTGTGTATTTAAAATGCATATTTAAATAAGGCTATTCTCTTAATAGACTTTTTAAAAAATCCATATTAAATTTAACAAGGCAGTAGCAAAAATGGCTCTATTATCAGAGTTTTAATTTTTTCTTGTGTCACGGATCTCTAGTGAAGCTACAAACCCCTTTTCAGAAATATGTTTTTGAATACATAAAATAAAATACATAGGTTTACCAAGTAAGTAAATTATATTGAAAGATTTAACAATGAAAAAGTTCACACACTTCAGAAGAAACGATGCTATTTATACTTCTTTTTTGTTTTCTTCTGTGTATCTTAAATGTTTTACTGATGCTCTTTTTGATATCTTTTACTATCTTATAATTTAATTTCTCCCAAAAATGTCTTCCATGTCAAAAATATGGAAAGTCAAACAGAATTAATCAACACACTGACCATGCATGAAAATGCCTATCTCACACTATACATGTAGTCTGGCTCCTTTCTACCAAGAGAAAAGACACATACCTCATTACTAGGCTTCTCAAGTCATAGTTAGTCATTTTATTAATCAGAATTCCAAATTCTTTCAAAGTTGCTTTCTCATACATTTTTGTAGTAAGTGGTTGGGGGGATTATTCTCCTAATTATGCTGATTCACTGCATATCATATCCTTTAAAGCTTCCCATGTTTCTCTGAATATATCACATTTATGTTATTTTATGGCGTAATAATATTCCATTTTGTTCAAATAATACATTTGGTTCACCCATTCACCAATTAATAACTTTTTTTTTCTCCTTGAGTTTCTTTTAGCTGAAACCTGAGATTGGGGTCTTCTGTCTGGAAAGCTAAAGAGTCAGTAGTAAAGCTTTACTCTTTCAGTGGCCATCATGCCCCAGGAAAGGTTTTCTTGTCCTCTTTGGAGGTCCTGGATGAGAAGACTGTGGAAGCTATAATGTTGTGGACTGTACAAGATGTGAGAATATGATGAAGGTAATGCTAAGAAATGATTATAACACAGGTGAGGTCTTCTGAGGACTCAGAGTTGTGTCTGGAACAGCTGAGTTCAATTAGGCCTGATTTTGACAAATGCAATTATAAATAAAATGAGTTAATAACAAACAAGCTTTTTTTTAACTGCCTGCTATGGGTCAGGAACTTCATTGATCAATGGGAATACAAAAACAAAATGAAATAGACCCTGACCTCAAGTTGTTTACATTCTATCTAGAGAAGCAACAATTACATATATGCCAACATATACAATAGACAGAAAGTAAATACAAGCTAAATTAGGGTGAAACATAGAGTACATGAAGGATAAAAATGTGTAGTGTAAGGATATTAGAAGATACTCTGTTTTCCAGAGCTAAGGCCCAACAAGCAAGATGTACCCTAAGCTTGGCATAACAACAATTCGTTTGCATCTGGATGATGTCACCCTCTGGCAAGATGCCATAACCATTGCACTGCTTTGACCAGCAGCAGGTGTTCTCTGAGTTCAAACACGAACTGGACAAGCTCTGACAAGTTCTGGTCATGAAGCCCAGCTAAGAATCAAACTTATTATGTTGTTGCTACTATCACTCATTGTCAGGGCTACAGCTCACTATACAGCCATTGGTATAAGGACTGAGATCTCTTTATTGGGGGCGGGTGCAGGCACATGTTTCTATTCTGCCCCCTTGCTTGACAGCTGTTTCCCTCACTTTGGCTTCCTGACTCTACTGCCTCTAACCTGTTCCATTTTGCTCAGGCCATCCACAGGTTAGAGGCTAGTTCAGTTTGATTGACAGTAATCACGTACAAAAATAAGTAGGGAAGTAAAGGCAATTTCAGTGGGAATCAGAAGACTGGTTTCAGAAGTACTATATGGAGGTGTACAAGACAATGAGAAGGGTGGAAGTTGTAGAGAAATGAAAGCAACAAAATTATGTTGTCAAAAAAACACCAATTTTGAAGCCAAATGACCTGTGTTTAAATGCCAAATATGCCACTTCCTAGCTTAGGCAAATCATATCCCTCTTTCAAAACCTTATTTTCTTCATTCGTAAAATGAAATAATTGAACTTGATGATCTCTAATGTTCCTTCCACATCTTTTTTCTTTTCTTTTCTTTTTTTTTTTAATTGGCTAGGCAATTGGGGTTAAGTGACTTGCCTGGGGTCACACAGATAGTAAGTATCAAGTGTCTGAGGCTGTATTTGAACTCCGGTCCTCCTGACTCCAAGGCTGGTGCTCTATTCTCTGTGCCACCTAGCTGTCCTGGTTCCTTCCACATCTTGAAGGCTATGACACCATAACACAAGCAGAAATGCCCCCAAAATGTAGGTGAGGGTAGTCATAGTAATTAAGATCAAAGACTTGGCATTATCAGCGATAGCTAATTCAAATATACATGCTTGGTTGAATGGATATCCTTAGAACCTCCTTCCACCCCTACACCTAAGAGTCATCAATACTTAACTATGATGTTTTCTGCAAGGGTAGATAGAAGAGATTTTTTTAAAAGACAGTAAGGAGAGTCAGTGTTAGAGTGATGGCTCATCATGCATCATACATTTTCCTTTAACCTCCTTTCATATGAGCAGGATAATGCTATCTGCAGCAGCAGCTGCAGCTCTTCAAACATAAAGCACGATCATAGAGATTGTGATGAACAGAACAAGAGGGAGTAAAAGCCTCTTTTAAAGTCAGGAGCCAGAATTTTTAGTTCTGCCATGTTTGTAGGGGTTTTGGCACCTGTTCAGAACCCTTTTTTAAATCTCTGAGAGTCTAGTACATTATCCCTTGAATTCTGTCACGACACTTCCATCAAACAGCCTTATGTGGCTGATGCCCCAAAGGGATCTGAACCCTAATATGAAGATTAATGTGTGCTCTTCCAGAAAGTAGAAGTCCACAGTAGTCTTTGAAACAGTCATCTAGGAGTTATTACATGCTGGCATTTGTGCCCTAGAGGCATACACCCAGGGTGAAATGCAGCTGCTATTTGATTGTCTTTAAAAAAGAAAGACATAGTACACTAAGTGGAGAGAGAGAAAGAGAGAGAGAGAGAGAGAGAGAGAGAGAGAGAGAGAGAGAGAATGAATGAATGAATGAATGAATGAATGAATGAATGAATGAATGAATGAATGTATCAACTTGCACCAAGCAAACTGGCCTTGTAGCCAAGTTCCTTAGCAGTGCCTAGTCAGGAAAAGGTGTTACTGAATATTACCACTTGTATTAGTGTTATAATTAGACTAGATCATAAACTACCATTTGAAATATATTGTAGTACCAAGTGTTTACAGCACAGGTCTTCTATTTATAATTGATGAATTAATGATGAGTGAGCTCAAATGGAAAAAAAATACGAACCATGATGAAAATATCCACTTTATGCCAAACCATGATTTAATTCTGTATCAACAAAACTGATGGACAGTATGGTATAATAGAGAATACTGGGGCTGAAAGTAAGAGGAACCTGGTTGAAATTCCAACCCCAATACTCATTTTCTGTGTGGGTGAGTCATTTAACATCATCGGGTCTCAATTGCTTGATATGCAGATGAGGAGGTTGGAATAGATGATTTCTAACATTTCTTCTCGTTCTAGATGTATGATCCTATGATCTGATTCAGTATGAACTTCCCAGAAGCTCACTTTGCTCATTAGTAGGATAAAGAATACCTGTACTCCCCATCTCATAAGGTTAATATGGTATCTTATAGGATAATATGGGCAAAATATTTTTAAAACCTGGACTATAATTAATTCTAAAAATATTAAGTATATTTATGATTATCGTACATGTTAGAACTAAATGAGACTGAAGAGATCATATAATCCAAACTTCTCTTTTCATTCAACAAGGCAATTGAGGCCCAAAGAACTGAAAGGACTTCCTTAGGGACACAAAGGGGTTAAGTATCAAAAACGGAACACACAGATATTTCCTATCATCTATTTTATTTCTCCATCATCATCATCATCATTAACACTGTAATCACCATCATCATTGCTATCATTAAATAATAAAGGCAATATAAAAGTACATATATTGTTGTTGTTGTTGTTTGTCCCTCATTTTTTCCACTTGATAGTATTTTATTTTTTTCCAATTATATGTAAAGACAGTTTTCAACATTCATTTTATAATTTTTTAAGTTCCAAATTTTCCTCCCTCCCCATCCCCCTATGCAAGATGGCAAGCAATCTGATATAGGCTACTCATGTACAATCATAGTAAACATATTTCCACACTAGTCATGTTGTTGAAGAAGAATTAGAACAAAAGGGAAAAAATGTAACAGAAAAAAAAAGGAAAACTGTATGCTTTGATCTGCATTCAGACTCTGTAGTTCTTTCTCTGTATGTGGATAGCATTTTCCATCATGAGTCTTTTGGAATTGTCTTATATCATTATATTGCCAAGAGGAGCTAAGTCAATTGTCCCTCATTTTTGAAGAGGACCAATGACATCTCAGGTGATGTCTTGATTTGTGCATGAATTGAATTTAAGTGAGGCGGAGTTGTACAAAGTCATCAGCCTTACTCTGTCTTCCTGAATCATGAAGTCCAGTGGCAGGACAAAAGTCAAGATGACTAGCATTGCCCTGGGATGTAATAGATGGCCTTTGTGTCTTCAATGCCTAATTAAGCCTTAATTGCTCCACAGCACCTGTTTTAGCCACTTTCATGGCCATTGGAACAAATTGTTCTTACCTACTCATTTCACTGGGGAAAGTCTTCATAAGTTTGTGGTTGACATTTGCCTAACTCATCAATATGTTTGAGGATTGTTGGTTACCCTCTACCTGGCAAGACAATTTAACAGGGTGTTGCTGCTGAACATGATAATGCTTCTTAGATCCACAAGTGAAGTTTGACACCAAGGTGGATGAGCAGCCCTAAAAAAACTCAGCAAGTCCACAAACCAGAGATGTTTGTCCTCCCTGAATACCCCATGCATCCATACATGTGAGCATGTGTGTGCATGCGCACATGCATGTATGTATATGTATGTGTATGTGTATACACTCACACACATATGTGTAAACACACATATGTACATATATGTGCCTTGTGTAAATATACATAGAGAAACAACACTTTCACATATGCACATATACAGCATATATTTACATGTCTCTCAATCTATGCATATGCATATATCTATTCACATATAGTAATAACTAAATGCATACATATTTGGTGAAGTAAAGGGGCTTCTTGCGAGGAAATACCCTCTACCAATAAAAATTGACAACCTCTCTGAAATTTCAGATTTGTGTGGGTCTCTGAGAGCTTAAGTGACTTCCCCTGGATTATACAGCTACTTTGTGCCAGAGATTGGACTTGAATCTGTCTCCCTTAATCTGATGCCATCTTTCTACCTTCTCTGATGTACTGCTTTTCAAATAAATAAAGTAGATAAAAATTAGAGAATTTCATCCACCACAGTGTCTCTTCATCTTGCATCATCTGACATAGCTGCTAGCTTCTTCCATTTCTCTTCAGGATATTGGAGAGGTTGAGTTCTCCACGGGCTTAAGCAGATGAACTTTAAGTTGCATATATGCATACATATTTATGCAAGTTTTTATGTGCACTATGTAGCATATACCTAAATGTATATATGTCTAGATGTGAACTTTACATGTTTATTACATATTGTTTTTCCAAGATGGTTAGATGAGTCTTGGGTGAACAGTTAGTTTAAAGACAATTTGGTAACAGTATCAACCACAACAACCACTTAGACTTAGATCTGGAATTGTACAGAGTTTAATACCAGCAGAAGAAACATGCTTTCTATAGGATAAGAAAGCCATAACAGCATTGGATTCTTCCAGCAGAGGGACTAATCATTGCTAAAGGACTGACTCACTGTGAAAAGTAGGTGTGATACTCAGATATTAAATTTTTCAGCCAAATCATTTCTTTTCAGAGTTGTACTGCACTATAAGAAACACCAGTTTCAATTTTATTGTAAATCGAAATATTTGTGTTTAGTATGACCCACTATACTGTAAGTACTTAAATAATATTCTTTTACTATCTAAGATTCTTCCAGGAAGCAAATGAGGCATTTTATGGATAGTACAGTGACCTTCTTAATGATGTTTCATTTAGGAATGTCATATAGTGCTGTGCTAAGAGGAGTGATCATACAAAAGAAGTAAATTGAAAACTTCATGTGCCTCTTGCTAGATATGTGATCCAAAAAATCAGTTAGTTTGCCTCGACCTCAGTTGCCTACTGTTTGTAAAATAAGGTGAATGGATTAAATCGTTGTGAAGGTCCCTTCCAGCCCTTACATTCTATGTGACACTGACCAGAAAAGAATATTATGAAGATCAAATGAAATACCCTACTTGAAAACTCTCAGTAAAGTAGGAAGTTCTGTACAAATATAGGTACAGATATGATCCCATGACATCCTAAGGATGGGTCTGTCCATGTCAGTTTCTCTGCTCCTATGCCTCAAACCTTCAAATTGGATTGAAGGATTCATGAGTTCTAGGGAGAGGTTTATAGAGAGGCAATCATACACGTTTTTGTTGTTGTCATTGTTGCTGTCACTCAGTCCTATGGTCGTATCCGACTCTACATGACTACATAGACAATGACCATGGGAGTTTCTTGGCAAAGCTAATGGAGTAGTCTGCCATTTCCTTCTCCATTATATACCCAATTTAGAGATTAGGAACTGAGGCAAATATGGGTGAATTGATTTGTCCGGACTCACATGACCAGTAAGTGTCTGAGGCTGGACTTGAACTCAAATCTTCCTGACTCCAGGCTCAGTGCTCTATTCATTGCACCACCCAGCTGCCCTAACTCCCTCTCCAGTGGACTGAGGCAAATAGAGGTTAATTGATTTGTCTAGGGTCACACATCTAGTAAGTGTCTGAGGTCACATTTGAACTCACGTCTTCCTGACTCTGGGTCCAGCAGGCTTATCTACTGAGCCACCTAGCTATCTCAACCTCATATCCTAAGTGTTATTACAACACATTCCAAATTATATTTATACATTTTATTGTGCTATTTTCATGGATTTTGTAACTATCACATTTCCCTTGTGGAACCTTTAGTCATGCAACCGTTAGTCAGATAAGTTTTTAATAATTATTTGCAGGCTGAAAGATCAATCTGCCAATATTTGGATGAAAGTATAAGGGGTGAGAGGTTAAAATATAGGGTTGGTCCGTATTATTTAATTTTTTTGCTAATAAGTGGTGGGGGGATCAATGGCTTGTGCCATTAACTATGTCAGTATGGATTCATAATTGAGCATCATCTAAGAGGGTCTTCAGCGGACCAAGCTCCAGGTGCAAGGTCAGGATTTGGCAGCTTGCCTCCTGCTCCTATGCTGGCCTGTCATACCTCTTCATAGAAAATGGAAACTAATTAATTATATATGTGGTAACATTTACTTCTGCCTGATGCTAGTCATGTCACAAATTGTTACTTTTTTGCCAGGTTAAAAGAGCCATGTGATTTTTCATACTTTATAAAAGACACTTCAATGCAAACTGTCTCTTCTGGTTTTCTCAAAAGGGCAGAGGCAGTCCTATTTGTGATATAAGCAATTCCAAAGGCCTTTCCTCACCTAGAAACATTCCCTCAACTGGTCTTGCTGAACATTTCCATGTTAGTCATGCTTTTGCATTCAGGCACTGAAGGACTCTGTTAAAATGCAATCAATCAACCATTGTTTTCCAAGTTCAAATTATTTCATCAGATCAGCTAACCTGTTATCCAGAGGCAACCAGAGGGAATGGAGCATAGATATGATAAAATGTGATGACTCAGAGACATCAAGAAAGGTCACAGTATGAGTTTATCTCCAGACAGAGCAGTAAGAACACAAGATAAGGCAGTCCCAATAGAGTTAAAAATGACAAGTAGAAATCGGGGAAAGAGTTTGGAAAATGTAGAAACAGAAGTTTTGCCTACTTTCATATTTTGCCTAGGGATGAGCTTGCCCACAAGTGTGTGACCATAACCTGAGAGGGATGTAGAAGTCCATTATATCCATAACAATATGGTTACCAACACATAAGACAGGGTATATAATAGACACAACTGCCCTTGTATCCCCCAACAACATTGGTTGATATGAATATATTAAAAGTCAATCTGAAAAAGACTACCAATGTGATTAAACGTCCCCAGGGGTAAAGGAAGAGGAAGAGAGAGACAGAGACAGAGACAGACAGAGACAGACAGAGAGAGACAGAAAGACAGAGTGAGAGAGAAACAGAGACAGAGAGAGAAAACGGAAAACACACACATCAACAGGGAAAATGGCTCAGCTGCTAGAATTAGGCTGAAGAATCTATCTGTGCTTACTTTACATTTAGTCCACAGACCAATAAAAGAGAGTATGCCAGCAAAAATAGAAAGGGAGGAAGATTACGGCATAGAGGTATGATGTACTTCACGCAATACCATTTTCAAATGAATGGAGAATTTAGTTCCAGAATTTTAAGAAGTTGAAAGGACAAAAGAGGTTTCCTTTTCGACACATTTCATAGGCCAATTCAAAATAATACTTTGCAATCTACTACAAGCTCCTTCTTTCATATTTTATGCTGTTTGTCTTTTTTATCATTGGATCTATATTTTAGACACATTTTCATTCCAAATTCTGATAGCACTTAAAGGTTCCTGCACTTCTGTATTCTATTTGTCAATTGCATAGAGATTACAGTCACCTGAATAGGCAGGTGTATTATACATACTTCCCAAGTATGGCCTCATAGTTTTGGACATTATTGATAAAAATAATAATAAAAAAGCAAATTATATTTTTAAGTAATTTTAATGAGTTTTGGTTCAGTTTCAAACACTGATATTCTGCCTTTCTAGAAATATATTAGTGATGTCAGGGACACTGGCAATTGGATTATTTCCAGTCTTTGCAGTAGCCTGTTTGGCATCATATACGGTATCTTTGGATACACAAGGTAAGGAAGATAAATTCTTATGGTCTGAGATTGTCAAGAAAGAAGCCTGCACTGTATGAAGATGGTGAGATCAAACTTATCATTTTACAGCTATGCCTTGCAAGTCTAATATAACTGATGTCTATTTACATGTATATATTATTGCACAGAGACTACCGTAGAGGGGAATGGAGAATGGATGGTTAATTTTGAGTAGCTTTCATTTTTTATTTTGTATTAGGTGTCTGATTTTATCCAGGAGTTCAAAGAAACTCCCCTTAGTGAAGCAACTCAGAAGCTTCTCTACAAATAGTTTTATAGTTTCCTAGGGCACTGAATAGATTTAAGGAAATATTTCATTAAAAAAAAACATAGCAACTATCACCATGCAAATGAGTTACCCTGTACTTCATCAATGCTTGCGGACTGATTGATTACTCAGGAGACATAGTATGCATGTGTGTGTGTATGTATGTATGTATGTATGTATGTATGTATGTATGTATGTGTATATATATGTATATATATATATATACATATATATATGTATGTATGTGTGTGTGTATATATATGTGTGTGGGTATATATGTGTGTGTGTGTGTGTGTGTGTGTGTGTGTACATTTATCTAATTATCTATCTATCTGTTCATTTATTTGTACTATGAGACAGAGACTAGGCTTGAACTCATGAGCTTCCTGATTCTCTAAAGAAGCTCTCTATTCATTGCATCATGGTCCTCTAATTTTTTATGTTAGGTTCTTTTATACAGCTAAAGAAAAAAGGAGCAACAGTCCTGTGAATTGCTCTACTAAGGTAAACTCAGTCTTCTAGTGATGTTCAATAAGTGACATAGGATGACAGAACTTAGAGTTCTGTCTGAAAGGATGAAATTATTGTTCCTAAATAAAACTTGGTTAAACTGAAATTTCAGAGAAAGCTAAATAAGAAACAATTAGTTTTTGAGTCCATGAATATGGCTAATATGGCTATGTTCTCTGTTCCCTTACCACCAAGATATTTCCAGCTATTTTTTCTCTCTGAACTTAAGAAAATATTCATTGTAGTCTAGGATATATTTGTCATTCATTCTTTGCTTCTATATTTTAAATGGCAGAATTAAAAATTAAATGTGAACTTCATTTTAAAAATATTGGTATTCTTTCCCCAATGAGTAAAATGTCATCTTATTTTAATTCTAAATGATTTCAAATTTTTAAAAATTATATTTCCCATTTTTTCTGTTTTTTTTCTTTCAATAATTTTGCCCACGAATACATTTTTTAGATTAGTAGAATATTTCATTTCCTAAAATATTTCAATGCTCTGGCATTCTCATCTCTAAAACTGAGTTAAAATTTCAGCATTATATAAACTTTTGTGTATATGTATATGTGAGTGTGTATCTATCTATAGATACATACATACATATCATATATAACATATACATATATTATATAAATTTCCTATTTACCACCACCACTACTCTCCTCCTCCTCCTCATCTTCCTCATCATCATCCTCATCATTTCGCCACCATCATTTTCATAGAGCCATCATATATTCAGGCCCCCAAAAACCTCTTACTTCTTTAGATTAATAATAGCAAGTATAATAATAAAAATAATTAATATAGTGCTTTAAGATTCCATTATTTTTGCAGTGATCTATTTTCATCAGCTAAAAAAACTAAATCGCCCATTTGTATTCCTCCACCTTAAGATAGGTTATGTAATTACATGAAGCACCGCCAATTGCACATGTGAAGATAAGTTTGAAAGGAGGTGTTAGAACTGAAAAAAATTCATGCAGTAGAAATCCACATGATAGACAAGAATTTAATGGCCCTTGTAGACTGATTCTCAAAATAAGTAAATGAAAGATTCTAAAGAAAAGGGAAAAAATTCACCAATAAAACATGAAGATTACTACCACCCCTGCCACAGGCAACAAAGAAAATAGCAGGAACTACTAATATATATGCATACTTGTAAAGACAGGAGGCATTGGAGTTTTTTAGTCTTCAGCCTCAAATCACTCTTGATCTGGGCAAACAGGAAGAAAGTTTCAGAGAAGTTAAATAAGCTTACTTTATTCCACTCAAAAGGGTTGCTGATAATGGGAGCACCAACTCCTACAGCATTCCCTAATCACTCTTCTTACAGGGCAGGCTATTTTAACAGGAGCTACAACTCCTACCGTTCCCCTAAAGTCTCAGTGGGGCCAGTTGAGGCAGTTACATGCATTCCTGTATGCATTACCCAGATCCTAAAATGGGTTCCCCCTTTACTGACCAGTGCCCACGTGCTTTATAGCGCAACAGACAAGGAAGGCATCTTGACAACACTAAGCTCACAAGTTAACTTTAGCAGTATTGTCCTAGACCTAGCACAGCACAGGCATACATTACATCATCCCTATATCTCTACTGCAACTGCTCAGTAGAAGTTTTTTTCAACTATAATTCATAAAATAATCCTATTATCTAGGATTCTGGAACTATTATCCAAAAAGGAATAACAAAATCCTCCTTACTTAAAATATTTTTTTTGGAGGGTGATCATGAGAAATGAGGGGCTTTTATGTAACACAGTAGATGGAGCACTGGGCCTAGAGTCAGGAAGACAGTTTCCTGAACTCAAATCTGGCCTCAGACACTTAATAGTTGTGTGACCCCAGGCAAGTCACTTAATGCTGTTTACTTCAGTTTTCTTATCTGTAAAATGAGCTGCAGAAGGAAATGGCAATCTACTCCAGTATCTTTGCCAAGAAATCCCCAAAATGGGGTCACAAAGAGTCAGATATGACTGAAAAATGACTCATCAATGATGATGAGGATTGAGTCTCCCTATTTCTCCCAGACTGTAAGTATAAGGGCTACTCACAGTCTACTGAAGAACCTGGAATATTCAATGATCTGCTCAGCTGCTAACCTGGGCCAATTTGAATCTATTTAGGCAGCCTGGTAATCCCTTATATCCAAGTACTCACCATATTAGTACATAGTTCAAACATATGCGTAGTTTTGCCCTACTAGCTCTGAACTGCTGAGTGCAATCAAT
The DNA here is from genome assembly GCF_003287225.1 of Phascolarctos cinereus. Classification (NCBI taxonomy): domain Eukaryota; kingdom Metazoa; phylum Chordata; class Mammalia; order Diprotodontia; family Phascolarctidae; genus Phascolarctos; species Phascolarctos cinereus. The sequence goes on along the minus strand of NW_027555958.1, from coordinate 202,098,947 downwards.
CCATTACCCTCAGAATCCCTAAGAGCTGGTATTACACCTATAAGTAAGTGCCACTACACCTAGCCCTACTTTCTAATCTTTATAGAATCTTTATGAGTATGGTTTACAAATATGTTCTTGATTAAAAGAATAGAAGTATGGAATGCTTTCCCTTCATACCTCCTGTATTAATATGATTTAGTGAGGTTCGGATTCGCTCCTATAAATGACACTCTCCAATGCACCAGAAAATAATAAGAAATAGATAATTTATTTAGAAGAAGCAAGGCACAGACAGTTTGAAATTGCATAGAAAGCATATAACAATAAGAACAATCAATAATATAGCACCGATCAAGAGAGTCGGTAATGGAAGAGAATACATCACCAATTCAAGGGAACCTCCAAAGTCAATCAACGGCTGGGAGGCCCGTTGCAGCCCGTATAAACTTGAATTGTGTAAAGATTTTCCCAGGCGAAGCGTCCTTCCCGCGGGTGAGGCTCAGCGGGCTTACAGAACGCAGTGTTTTTATATTGTTCTAAACAAAGAAGGCTTGGGGCCAAGAAGCCCTTTTTGATGCATGCGCTATTCATGGTTTGTCCAATACACATCTGGCCTTAGCCACGCTCCCATCCGCTTGAGGCTTGGTATTTTGTTTTTTAATAACATCACGTCTCACAAGGAGAGGAGCCAACCCTCCATGTCAACGTGACCTAGGAATGGCTAGTTCCTGGAATGCTAGGCCAAGAACACTCAGGAGTTATGGAACGGTCATGACCGAGATTTGAACTGAACCTATTTATTTGAGTGATCTTATTAATTTAAAGGGGAATTTCCAATTTCCATTTCACCTCCATATATTAGAACCTCTTGTTTTATTTAGAGCTCAATTCTAGTGCCATTTTTTATATGAAGTGTTTTCTAATCTTCTCTGCTGCATACATTCCCCCTGTCTTGTGTGTGTGTGTATATATATATATATATATATATATATATATATATATATATATATATATTATATATATATATACAGACACACACACACACATATATGTATATATACACACAGATATGTATATATACACATATATATGTATATATACATACACATATACATATACACACACACATATACATATGTATATTATATGTAGATGGATAGATAGATATTTACTTTTATATATACACACTGTCTGCCCCAAAAGAATGTAAACTCCTTAAAGTCAGGAATTATTTTTTGTCTTTGTAACCCTTGTGATTGCATAGTAAGCATTTAACAAATGCATGTTAATTGAATAAATGAATCATCAGACTATAACAGATCATTTTTAATAGCTTATTATGTCTTTACAGTCAAATTTACAACTTTAGTCAAACAACTGATTGAGAAAAGCAGAGGATATATTTGTATGTTTGTAGTTTATTGATTTGAAAAATGTGTTTAATTTGATAAAATAAAATTTAGCCTTGAATGATTTCTTTGAAAAAGGCATCTTCTAAAACCACCCTAAAATTATGTGAATCTGTGACAGAAATTACTACGTAAGAAATTTTTTTCAACAATCCCCAGAGTATGACAAAGGAAAAAAAATCTACAAAAATATTCATGATAGTACCATTTGCAGCAGTAAAGAGTTGGAAGCAAATCATGTACCAAATGATGGAGGAATGGCTGAATAAATTGTGATATATAAATATGACACTATAAAGAATGTCAAATATTATGAATTCAAAGAAATGCAAGAAAACTTACATGGAGCAATCCAGGTTAAAGAAAGCAAGATCAAAATAACAATATGTAGACTGCATGCAGAGATATAAATGAAAAAATGCTAAACGGTGACAAAATTCAGCTTTGGTGCAATGAATGACAATGAATTGCTGTGTTCAAGTTAAAAAATACAACCTTCCTTTCTTCCAAAAAATTTTAAATAACAAAAATGAATGGATATATATACAACTATTCCTAATCACTTTTTTATATTGTTTGGTTTACTTGGTTTCTGGAATTATAATAATTACAATTCTATGTTTTCTTTTGCTGATTTTTTTATCTTGTTGAGATAAAGTTTATTGAGTATTAAAGCAAGGTGCAAGATAGGAACAATATATTCATCTATGCTCCTCTAGGATTTTTACATTTGTCATGAAAAATGTTCTTCACATAGTTGTAAAAGAAACACAGACAGAGACAAAAAAAGACAGAAAGAGAGAGAGGGGTGAGAGAGAAGAAGAGAGGCAGAGAGACAGAAAGGGACAAGAGATAGAGAGAAGAAGAAGAAGAAGAAGAAGAAGAAGAAGAAGAAGAAGAAGAAGAAGAAGAAGAAGAAGGAGGAGGAGGAGGAGGAGGAGGAGGAGGAGGAGGAACACCAGTCAATGCACAGAAAGAAAAAAGATAAAGAGAAGTAGAGAGAGAAATGTGAAACAAAGGTGGGAAAAAAGAGGATTCCCAACAGAAAGCAAGTTTCTCAAAATATTCCTATTCATAGATGATATTGCATTAATTACATAAGCCTATGATAAAATCTTATCAAAGAAATCCACATTGATGTGAAAGACATGTGTCTAACCATCCATAATAGAAGGCAAAGTGAATGCAAAAAAAAATACATTGACAAGACTGTGACATAAAGTTAATAGCTGACTCAGTGAGTTAGTCTAAAAAGATATCTAATTTTTTGACAATTTCAATGTGATATCATAAGTTCACAGCTGGAAGAGAACTGAGATGCCATATAGTTCAACCTTCCTCATTTTACAGATGAATAAATGAAACCCTGAAACTTGAAATGTTCTCATATGCACATGGCTAATGTGTCTGAATGGTTATTTTAATTGAGATCTTCATAATTCTAAATCTGACACTATATGTATTATATTTTACTGCACACTTTGTATGTCGGAGAGACCTGGATTCAAATGCTACCTTTGAAAGTTATTAGATATGTAACTGGGAAAGCCACTTAAATTACATGTATCTTAGATAGCACATTAATATTTATCTGCTAAATTGAAGAAAAATTATAATCTGTCTCAGCAAAGATGACATGCCAGGAGTCCCCATAAATGATTAAATTATAGAGCCAACATATGTTTATGTTTCTTTGGCAGGTCTTGAAGATCAAGTCAAGTTAACAAATATTAAGGCCGAGCTAAGAAGGTGAATTAGAGGCAGCAATCCAGCTGAAGTCTCTTAATATGCCATTTCCCAAAAGAACTTGAAAATAATACCTCAAATCAAATTTTGGAGTAGCAGAGAGGACAAAAGCTCAGAGTGAGATATTTTTTTCCAGCCTAAAGACAACTCAGGAAGTTGACAGAACAGGCCTATGGCATCAGGATGGGGTCCTGTCTGAGGTGCAGCAATAGCATCAGCAGTAGGCCTTTGAGGCAGCTGCAACAGACAGAAGGAGTAGAAGCTTTAGGAGGTGGTAAGGGAGTTTGACAACTTCTAAAAAAAATTACTGGGGACTGTTTGATAGCACTGGGTATAGCTAGTGCTGATTGGCGATTCTATTGTTGACTTACAGTTCTAGGTCACAGTTCCAAAGTAAAGAGGAGTATTTGTGGTTACTCACAAAAAATTGGGGGCACTGGTCTCAGTTCCAAGGTGAAGAGGAGCACTAGGGTTTGTGGCTACCTAATAGCAGGGAACTTGGTCACAGGCTTAGTGCCAAGAAAAGAATAAGTGCTTTTGGCTGCAGAGGAACAGGGTCCTTTCCTTAATAAAACCAGAATGCAGAACAAGAGAGCAGTGACCACACTTCTCCCTGAATCACATCAACTTGGAAGCTTGAAAAACTTACAGATCCCTAGAACTAAGCTCTGAAAATAGCATCACACAAAGACTGGATCATGAAACACAGCCTTCCCACTCCCAGGTGATCAGAGACTAACTTTAACATATAGTACAAAGTCAAGAAATGGCTGGAAAAAATGAGCAAACAACAAAAAAGAGAGCCAGATTTAAAAAAAAAGCAACTATTACAATAGGGGGGCACACAAAGATACAAACTCAGAAGACAAGAAAGTGAAAATAATTGCAAACAAAGCATCAAAGAAAAATACTAATTTGACAGAAACACAATAAAAATTCCTGAAAGTGTTAAGAATGAGCTAAGATTGGTAGAGGAAATATTGGGAAAAGAAATGAGAATGATGCAAGAAAATTATGAAAAAAGAATTAATAATTTGGTAAAAGACGCACAAAAATGGGGAAGAAAACACCTTAAAAAAAAAAACAGAACTGACCTAATGGTAAAGGAGGCACAAAAATTCAATGAAGAAAAGAATTCATTAAAAAGCAGAATAAGCCAAATGGAAAAGGAGGTACAAAAATTCACTGAAATCAATATAACTGGGCAAGTGAAGCTAATAATTCCATGTGACATCAAGAAACAATAAAACAAAGTCAAAAGAATGAAAAAAAAAATTGAGAGAATGTGAAATATTTCAAGGGAAAACAACAATTGACCTGGAAAATGGATTGAGGAGAGATAATTTAAGAAATATTGGACTACCTGAACATCATGATAAAAAAAATTTGAGTCCAGACATTGTATTTCAAGAAAATACACAGGAAAATTGGCCTGATGTGATACTTTGTTCCAGAGGACAAAATAGAAATTGGAAAAAAAAAAAAAACACCAGTTGCCTCCCAAAAAAGGCATTCCAAAATAACTCCCAGGAATATTATAGCCAAATTCCAGAGCTTCCATGTCAAGTAGGCAATATTGCAAGTTTCAAGAAAAAATATTGAAATATCAGGGAGCCACAGCTGGAATCACACAAGATTTAGCAGCTTCCTCAATAAAGAATCAGAAGGCTTGGAGTATAATATTCCAGAAGGCAAAGGATCAAGGATGAAAACCAAGAATTATCTATCCAGCAAAGCTGAGTACATACAGCACAATCTTTCAGGGGAAAATAATGGATATTTAATGAAATAGAGACCTTTCAAGCATTCATGGTGAAAAAAATCATAGCTAAATTTAAAAAAAATTGTCGTTCAAACACAAGACTCAAGAGAGGCATAAAAAAGTAAACGCTAATGAGTAATAACAAAGAATTCACTAAATTTAAACTGTTCGTATTCCTACATGGGAAGATGACATGTAACTCTTAAAAATGTTAACATTATCAGGACAGTTAGAAAGAGTTTAGATAGACAGAAGGCATGAGTGGAAGTCAATTATATTGGGATGATCTCAAAAAAAGTGAAGGAGTGAGAAATAGGGATTGACTGAGAGAAGGAGAAAGGGAGCAAGAGAAGGGAAAAAATTCTCGCATAAAAGAGGCATACAATAAAGAACTTTTAGCATAGAGGGAAAAATGGAGGGCAGGCAACGCTTGAACCTCACTCTCATTGGAACTGGATCAAATATGGAAGAATATACACATATGTGTGTATGCATATATATGTACACACACATATATGTATATATACATACATATACATTCATGTGTGTGTATATGTGTGTGTGTGTGTGTGTGTGTTTGTGTGTATGTATATACGCAAACGCATACACTCAGTTGAGTATAGAAATCCATCTTACCCAAAAGGGGAATAAAAGAGGAAGGGGATAAAGAAAAGGAGAAGGGATGATAAAAGGGAGGGTAGAAAAAGGGAGGTAGTGGTCAGAAGCAAAACAGACTTTGGAGGAGGGACAAGATAAAAAGAGAAAACCAATAAATAGAAGAAAATGGGATGGAGGGACATACACAGTTAATAATATATGTGAGTAGGATGAACTTACACATAAAACTGAAGCAGATAGTAGAACGGATTAAAAACCAGGATTTAGCAATATGCTGTTTACAAGACACTCACTAAGGGGCAGCTAGGTGGTGCAGTGGATAGAGCAGTGGCCCTGAAGTCAGGAGTAAGTGAGTTCAAATCCGGCCTCAGACACATAACACTTACTAGCTGTGTGACCCTGGGCAATTCACTTAACCCCATTGCCTAACAAAAAAAAAAAAAGAAAAAAGAAAAAGAAAAAAAAGAGACACTTAGAACACACCGTATTAAAATAAAGAACTAGAGTAAAACCAAATATGCTTCAGCTGATGTAAATAGACAGGTATAGAAACCATGATTTCAGAGTAAGCAAAAGTAAAAATAGGCCTAATTAAAAGAGATGATCAGGTAAACCACATTTTACTAGAAGGTAGACAATGAAACAATATAAAAAACCTATAGCAATTATTTTTCTATTAAAGACTTCATTTCTCAAATATATACAGACTGCAGTCAAATTTATTAAAAAATAAGAGTCGTTGCCCAACTGATCAACAGTCAAAGGATATGAACAGGCAGTTTTCAGAAGAAGAAATCAAAACTGCACATAGTCATATGAAAAACTGCAAATTAAAACAACTCTTAGGTATTGCCTTATACCTATCAGAAATGACAAATGATGGAGTGGGTGGGGAAAAATAAGCACACTAATGTATTGCTGATGGAGTTGTGAAGTGGTTCAATTATTCTGGAGAAAAAAATGAAACTATGTCCAAAGGGCAAAAACTTTACCTTTGCTCCAGCAATGCCACTATTTGATCTGCACTACAAAGATAAAAGATAAAAAGGAAAAGGGCCTCTATGTACAAAAATATTAATAACAGCTATTTTGTATTGGTAAAGAATTGGAAATTGAGGTGGTGCTCAACAATTGGAGAATGGCTGAACAAGTTGTGATATATAGTTGAGGTTAAGTAGTATTACCCTATAAAAAATGACAAAGTGGGTAGTTTCAGAAAAAAAAAATATGTCAAAACCTATATAAGTAGATGCAAAGTAAAATGAGAAGAACTGGGAGATCATCGTGCACAGTAAATAAAAATGTTGTAATGACCAATTGTGAAAGACTTGGCTGCTATGATCAATACAATGATCCAAGACAATTCCAAAGGACTCATGGCTAAAAAAAAAATGTTATTCACCTCCAGAAAAAGAATTGATGAACTCTGAATATAAATTGAAATACAATTTCCTCACTTTTTGTTTTTCTTGTTTTTTAAAAGATGTGACTAATATAGAACTGTATTTACATGATTTCATATATATATATATATATATATATATATATAAGTGATATTATATTACTTGCCTTCTCAGTGGGTGATAGAGGGTTGGGAAGGAGAGACAATTTGGAACTTAAAATTTAAAAAGAAAATAATGCTCTAAATAAATAAGTAATTTAAATAAGAAATAAACTATTTATTAAATGCTTAATAAACACCAGGTATTATGCTAAGTTCTGATAATACAAATAGAAAGAAAGAAAGAAAGAAAGAAAGAAAGAAAGAAAGAAAGGAAGGAAGGAAGGAAGAAGGAAGGAAGGAAGAAGAAAGAAAGAAAGAAAGAAAGAAAGAAAGAAAGAAAGAAAGAAAGAAAGAAAGAAAGAAAAAAAAGAAAAAAAAAGAAAGAAAGAAAGAAGGAAGGAAGGAAGGAAGGAAGAAAAGAAAGAAAGAAAGAAAGAGAGAGAGAAAGAAAGAAAGAGAGAGAGAAAGAAAAAGAAAGAAAGAAAGTTAGTTCTTGCCTTAAAGAAACTTGGATTCTGAAACTTCCAGTGACAAGATGGTACAGTAATTCGGGACAGCTAGGTGGCGCAGTGAATAGAGCACAGGCCCTGAAGTCAGGAGGACTTGAGTCCAAATTTGGCATCAGACTAAACCACTTGACACTTACTAGATGTGCAACCCTGTGCAAGTCACTTGACCCCTATTGCTTAAAAAAAAAAAAAAAGTATGGTACAGCAATGTGGGATCTCTCTGGATCCTTCCCAAATTCTGCTCCAACTTGAAAACCACCTCAGGATTGATTTAGAAGCAAGAAAGCAGCTGAGCAACTCAACAAGAAAAGTATTGCTTGGGTTTTTTTTTTGTTTGTTTGTTTTTTTCCCGCTGGGTTAGGAGAGGAGCAAGAGCAAGGCCCAAGAGCAGCAGCAGCCAGATTCATAGCAAGGAATCTGCAATGAGACCTGAGGCAATCCACCATCAAGGCCTCACCATTCTATAAGCTAGCAGCCTTCAAGGCAAGGCAGCAGTCTGTGCAACACAACAGGGCCTTACCCCTGTGACCCCATCCCCAGAAAAGGCCCCAAGCAAGACCTGGCCCTCATTGCTGAGAAGTAGAGAGGCCCTGCCCTCTGGCCACCCAGCAATGAGACCACACCCCTGGAGAGGGCAAACATGGAGGCCCCACACACCAGTACAAGGCAGGGAGGAGGTCCCCCTCCACTGCAAGCCAGTAGCTAGGCCCAGAAGGCCTAGTGCAAGTCAGCAGCAAGACCCTGAGCAGGAGCACAAGAAGCTTGAGACAGTGCAAGAGTAGAGCCCAAATTCCACGTGAAAATACCAAGTCAGAAAACAGACAGTAAAAATAGCAAACAACAACAACAACCAAAAAAGAACTTCACTATAGAAGTTTACTATGGTGCAAGGGAGGACCAAGACACAAACTTAAAGGAAAATAACCACATCAAAATGGCAATATGTGAAGCCTCAAAGAAAAAATTAATTTGGTCTCAGGGCTCAAAAAAGCTCCTGGAAGAGCTTAGAAATGATAAAAAAGATAAAAGCAAATTAGAGAAGTAGAAGAAAAATTAGGAAAAGAAAGGAAGTAATACAACAGAATCATGGGGTGGGAGTAAACAGTGTAGAAAAAGATATATAAAAATTCACTCAAGAAAATAACTCCTTAAAAATATATTTGGCCAAATAGAAAAGGAGATACAAAAGCTCACTGAAGAAAATAATTCCTTAAAATTAGAATTGGGCAAGTGGAAGCTAATGAGTCTATATGACATCAAGGAAAGATTAAAAAAATTAAAAGAAGGGGAAAAAAAGAAGAAAATGTGAAATTTCTTATTGGAAAAACACTGACGTGAAAAATAGATCCAAGAAAGATAATAGAATTGTTGGACTACTTGAAAGCAGTGATCAAAAGAAAACATTAAAAAGAAAGAAAAAGCCTAGACATCTTTGAAGAGATTATTAAGGAAAACTGTCCTGATATCCTAGATCCAAAGGGCAAAATAGAAATTGAAAAAATTCACCCATCAGTACCTGAAAGAGATCCCAAAATATAAACTTCAAGGAATGTTATGCCTAAACTCAAGAGATTCCAGGTCAAAGATAATTTAATACATGAAGCCAAAAAGAAACAATTCAAATATTGTAGACCTACAGTCAGGTTTATATGGCATTTGACAGCTTCTACTTTAAAGAACTGGAGGATTTGGACTACAATATTCCAGAAGGCAAAGGAGTGGGGATAAAAACCCAGATTACCTACCCAGCAAAACTGTGCATAATCCTTCAAGGGAAAAATGGATATTTAATGAAACAGGATTTTCAAGTATCCTAATTAAAAGACCAGAGCTGAATAAAAATAAAAATGACTTTCAAATACAAGACTCAAGGGAAACACAAATAGATTTGGTAAAGTTAAAGTGTTTATATTTCTATATGGTATCTTTTGGACAAAAAAAATCAAAGCTATCTACAGTCATATTTTTTTTAAATGTTCCAAATGACTATTGACTAGAAAAATACAATTTAAAACAACTCTGAGATACCGTCTCTTGTCTATCACATTGGCTAAAATGAAAAAAAAAAAAGCAAACTGACAAATGTTGGAGGGGATATGGGAAAACTGGGACACTAATGAATTACGGGTGGGGTTGTGAACTGATTCAACCATTCTGGAGAGCAATTTTGAACTATGCTGAAAGGGCTATAGAACTGTGCATACCCTTTGATTCAGCTAGGGCTATTTCCCCCCAAAAAAAGATTAAAAAAGGGAAAAGGACCTATTTTTACAAAAATATTTATAGCAGCTCTTTTTGTAGTGGCTAAGAAGTATATATCGAAGAGATGCCCATCAATTTGGGAAACGTTGAACAAGACGTACTGTGTGATTTTGATGGAATATTATTCTGCTATGAGAAAGGACAAGCAGGATGATTCCAGGAGTACCTAGAAATACTTATGTGAAATGATACAAAGTGAAGTGAGCAGAACTTGGAGAATATTGTACATAATAACGATACTGTAGAATGGCGAATTGTGAACAACTTAGATTTTTTCAGCAGTAGAATGATCCAAGACAATCCCAAAGGAGTTATGATGAAACATCCTATCTGCTTCAAGAGAAAGAACTGATTTGTCTGAATACAAACTGAGGCCTACTTTCCTTCCTTCCTTCCTTCCTTCCTTCCTTCCTTCCTTCCTTCCTTCCTTCCTTCCTTCTTCCTTCCTGTCTTCCTGTCTTCCTTTCCTTTCTTTCTTTTCAAGTCTGTTATAAAATGCCTAATATTGAAATGTTTTACATGATTGTATATGTAAAATCTATATGATATTGCTTGCTGTCTCAGGGAGGGTGTAGGGTAGGGAGAGAGGAAGGGATCGAAATTGGAACTCAAAACTTAAAAAAATGTAAAAAAGTAGTTTTATATGTAATTGGGGGAAAATCATTTTTTAAAAAGAAACTTGGATTCTACTTAAAGAAGACAACACTGGAACATGACATAGAAGACCAGAGGAGTAAACCATGTGGGAAATAAAGAAATAGCTGATGTGGACTTCCTCCATAAGTGGAGATTCTGGGAAGACTTCTCTATCCTCTAATCAGAGTGAGGTGACACATGGTAAAAAGATACTGATAAGGTGTGAATGACACTTTTGAAGTGATCTTCCAGAAAAAATATGGATATTAACCTTGTTCTTGAATTAAAAATAGGAAGAAATCATACTTGGATTGCATTTGGGATATTATAAAAACTTTGATGTAAAATATCTCAGTTTTCTGAAAAGGTTCTCTTTAACACTAAAATCTACCTCCCAATCATGAAACATTATGATTTCTGAAGAACCAAAATTACCAAAAAGTAATTATTAAAAATTACCTATTTGTAGGACTTAAGTGGCTGTCACATTTTCCCCATCAATTAATTTAAACATAATTATCAGTGATAACTGTTGCCATAAAAGGATCTGGTCTAATCACATATGGAGAATGAGAGACAACAAATATGGCAGTAGCTGGGAGATATTGATAGGAGAGTAGTCCCCATATTTTGTTGGGTAAAACCTCCTTGGAGAATTTGTAGGAAAAAAAAATTGTATAGAATGAGACAGTGTAGCAGAGTAATGTTCTGCATTGTTAAAGTATTGAAAGTGCTTTCATTTTTTACACTTGTTTCTGTTGTTCAGGAAGGCACAGTGTGTAGTTTGCATTCTGAAAGAATCTTGCCTATTATGTACTAAAAACATATTGCACAAAAGAGCAAAATTAAGCTACTAAGTAATTTACTTTATTTTTCCTTTTTGTGGGAGAAAAGCCATGGACTCTGCTTTTGAATTCATAATAGAAAATGGAAAAATAACCTTGCAATCAATATATCAAAATCTCTAACATAACCTTGAAAAACATTATCTCTGATGAGCGAAAGGAATGAAATAAACAACTTTCATGCCCAAATACTGAGTTCATCTACATGAATCTCAACACAGAACAAAGCTCTCTAGTGAAAAGTTCCCCATAAAATATTCACATTACATCTGATACTGCCCAAAAGAGAACAATTTTATATTTCATTACAAGAGCATGCCTCATTGATTAATAACAGGAAACTCATTCCAATTTGAACATAATTCTCCATAATTATTATTCATTACCCTACTGTTTTGTTAACAAACTCACAGAATAGCAATCCACAAAACTTGCTAAAGTACAAGAAATTTTTTTTTTTGGTGATAAAGTTAGAACACTTTATTAGTTAATTACTCAACATATTTAGGAAACATATTTTGTACAGGCACAGTGCAAATAGTTTATTAGTTTTCTCACTAAAGATACTTTTTAAAATGTACCAAAAAAAGCAGTATGCTTTAAGAAAACTGAAGGTCAGGGTTTATAATGAGGAAAAATAGATGTAATTTGTAAGGGATATATTTAATAGTCACATGAAATTACAACTTCAGTATTTAAATTACTGTAATAGCCTTTGTAGATAAGGGAAACATAAAATTCTAAGTATAAAAAACATTAAGTAGGATAATTGTCTTCTAGGGATAAATAGTTTCAGAAACAAATGAAGAAAACTCATGATCTCCTCACTTTCCTAAATTTTAAGTTACTTGCATGAGCATGTGAGCAGCCAAGTAAATAATTACCATTTGAAATTAATCTAAGATTTATAATGAGTATAGATAATCTGGTACTATTTCCCACTCCATTCAGAAATGCCATCTACAAATCCTTATCATAAGATGAAGCAATTCACTGAACATTTCTAATGACAGAAGTTTATTACTTATTCCATTCTTAGGGAGCTCTAATTCCTAGTAATTCTTTAAATTGAGCTGAAATCTATCACCTTATCACTTTTGTCCACTGGCTCTAGTTCTGCCTAATGATCCAACACAAATTAATTAATTTTTTTCTTCCACATGACATTCACTCATATTTTTAAAGATATTGATTATATAATGTCTTCCTACTCTTATTCTCCTAAGTTTTTTGGGGGGCAAATATTTGGAATCTCTTCACCTTCTTATATGATATGGCTTGGCACCACTGCCGATCTATAAGACTCTTGGCCATGTTTCCTTATAAATTCACAAGCCTGCATCTATTCAGCATTCTGAAACCTTATTTGCTTTCTCTGATACAACCAGGGAACCAGTGGAACATTACGATAACACACCTTTCATCCTCATCATATGACCAGACTTTTTTCTCTTTTTATCATACAACTTCTTAATGACACAGTTTACTCTTATTTTCAACATTGTTTAACATCAGGTCATGAGGTAGAAAATGGTTAAATAAATAAATAAAGTAACTTGGACTTGGAATCAGGAGACACACACACACACAAAAGCAAGCTCATATAGAATAAGATATTATGAAATCATAGTTGAAGACCTGGAAGGAATGTCTGAGCACATCTGTTCTAAACTCTTCATTTACAGATGAGGAAACTGAAGTGCAAGAAGATTGAGTTGTACGTCCAAGGTTACAAAGAAGTGAAATTTGTACCTAGGCCCTCAGACTTGTTACTACTCCCACACAATTATTTCAGAAAATATCCCTTCTTCTAAAATTCATATGTAAATAGCGGAAAGAAACATCCAGAACATTCAGATACAATGCTGGAGATAAAGATCAAATAAAATGAAAACAATACAGTGTCCAATGTAGACAAAACTCAATCCTAGAAGGAGAAATATAGGTGTAAAGAACATAGGGCATGATGTAATGGGTAGAGGAATCTTAAGGGAAAGAGAAGAGAAAGTTCAAAGAAATGTTACAATCTCCTCACACCAGATATATACCTTTCAATTTCCTTCTATATAATTTGTTCTTATTTAGTCATTTACTCATGTCTGACTCTTCATGACCCCATGGACCATACTATCCATGAGGTTTTCTTGGCAAAGATACTAGAGTTTGCCATTTCCTTCTTCAATGGATTAATGCAAATAGAGGTTAAGTGATTTGTCCAGGGTCACACAACTAATACGAGGCTGCATTTCAATTCAAGACTTATGGCCTTCAGGCCCATCCACACTCTATCCACTAAGCCATTAAGCTTCTCCTTCTATGTGACAGTCATTTTCAATTATTTGAAGATTCTTATATTCCTTGTTTTATTGACATGTATATATGTGTGTATGCATATCTATCTATCAATATGCATTTATGTATAGAAGGAAAGACAGAAAGAAACAGTCCAGAACAGAACCCTGTAGCATAACATTAAACAGTTTACTACTTCCCTTCAAGTTGGCATTGATTTATCAGCTTTGCTCTTTAAGCACATTTAACTACCAAAATATTTATCAAATCTTCAACTTTCAAGGTTTTTTTTTCCTCTATCTTATACATGATGATAGGAGACCTTATCAAACATCTTTTAAAAAATTCAGATACAGAATACTTTGGTATTCCCATGGTACCCACTATTGAGAGAAAAATTATTCTGAAAAAGGAAATTAATGTGGCATAACTTGTTCTTAGTGACCTCATGATCATAGTTTTGATTCACTTTATAAGAGTAAAGATTCCCTTTTTAAGTATCTGAATGTAAACATACAGCTTAGTAAGGGGAAAATAACAGTAAGGGGATTTCTTCAAGGTAAAATCTATTGTGAGACGTCTACTTCATAAAGGAGAAGAGTAATACCCTCACCAGAGATTATGTACCAGGTTGTGTAATTATTAACTCAAATGAGATGAACTCAAGACACATAGATGTCATCATTTCATTCCTTAGAAGTAAGGAGTTTGTATTAGAAGGGGAAAAAAAAGAAAAAAAAGACAAGGTCACTGGGAAAAAAAAAACTTCACAGTGATTTCACTCAAGCTTAGGAATACTTTTCTTGAATGAAATCCTGTGGGGATACCAATATCTAGTTCAAAAGAAATTGAGAGGTGTTAATAGTCCCAGGAACATTAACAAGAAGGTTAGGAATTGAGACTGAAATATGCTACTGTAAAATAAAATATTAGGATAAAACATGTTCCAGGTGCTTATCTTTCAGGGAAAGAAGTATGAACAAAGATATTATTGTATACATAGTTTTAGCTTGTTATTATTTTAATGTATATTATACAATCAGAAAAAGTAATTTAAGAGTGAAAAACAGTATATAACAGTGCTTTCTGTGAGAAGAGATTTATGGGCATACTTTATGATTAAAAATAAGCATATCTTTGCAAAGTGCTTAAAATTAAATATTAAAAAGCAAAGCTGAGGCTGTTTAAATAGCCTAGAATGGAAAGGGGAGAAAGACAACTAAACTATTTAATATCTGCTTACAGGAAGCAAAGAAATTTCCTTTGGACCTAAAAGGATTAAGGAATAATAAGGGGATTTCAGGTCATGATGCAGAAAAAGACAAAATAAATAAATATATAAAGTAACTTGGAATAAGGAGATATGTCAAAAAAAAAAGCTCACATAGAATAAGATATTATAAAATCATAGCTCAAGACCTAGAACGAATGTCTGAGAACATCTGTTCCAAACTCTTCATTTACAGAAGAGGAAACTGAAGTGCAAGAAGATTGAGATATATGTCCAAGGTTGCAAAGAAGTGAGATTTGTACCCAGGCCCTCAGACTTTGGCAGCAGTACTTGTTACTACTCCAACACAATTATTTCAGGAAAGATCACTTCTTCTAAAATTCATATGTAAATAGTGGAAAGAAATATCCCAAACATTCAGATACAGTGATGGAGATAAAGATCAAATAAAATGAAAATAATATAGTGTCTAATGTAGACAAAACTCAGTCCTAGAAGGAGAAATATAGGTGTAAAGATCATAGGGCATAATGTAATGGTTAGAGGAATCTTAAGGGAAAGAGAAGAGAAAGTTCAAAGAAAGTATTGGAGAACTAAATAAAATCATATGAAAATGGGGAAAACCTAAATTAAAGAAGAAACAAGTAACAGCATAAAGACACAAAAGATAAGCATGTAATCACAGTAGGTCAGGAAAAGAAAAAAAAAGAATCAATTTAATTTGAGTATAAAGGGGGGGAATAGCCTGGGTATAAATATATACATGAATTTGGTGTGAGATTTAATTCAGGCCTCTTTACAATGAACTATTATAACAACAATAGTTAGAATTTATATACCATTTTAAGGTTTGTCAAGTACCTTAAAAATGTCTAATTTGATGCTCATAACAACCCCCAGGACGTAGATGATATTATTATCCCCATATAACAGATGCAAAAATTGAAGGGGACAGAAGTAAAAAGTAACTAATCCAGGGTCACAGAGCTTGTAAGTGTCTCAGGGATGATTTAAAAGCCCAAGCCTAGAATTCTATCCATTGTACAACCTACCTATTTCTAGGCCAGAAATTTATATAGAGTGGGGATTTTTGTTAAACTTGAATATTATGGATGACTAGGAAGACATGATTACTTACCCAAAGTACTCATAATAAAAGGACAAACTTCTCAATAGCCATTCAGAGGTGTGCTGGTAAATGTTTAACCATGTGCTCTCTGGGGGAAAGTATGCATAATACACTTTAAGTTTAATCTAGTTCTAGAATCTAGAGTTCTAAAATATGAACAAAACATAATTTGTCATGATTTGTAGCACATGCACGTCATGAGGTATAAAAACTCACACTGAAAATTTAACAATCGAGAATGGCATGAGCTTTCTTTAGCACAACCCTGGCAATTCGCCTGAAGGGGAATGCAAAAAAGAAACCACACTGGAAGTCATAGCACCTTAACTATATGTAATAAAAAGGAAGCCCAAGGACATAGAAAGGATTTTGGCTGAGTCCTCCTTGATGCCAAGGCCAGCATTCTACCCATTATTACATTCTGTGTCCAAGAACTATGTATGGATACATACATACATATATCTGTGTGTGTGTATGTATATATACACATACATACATATATACACATATGTGTGTATACGTGTGTGTGTGTGTGTGTGTGTGTGTGTGTGTGTGCGCGTGAACATGCACTGATCTGAGGGTGTTCTGCGCAAAGGGAAATAAATTTTGGTGGCCAAAACCTACCTAGTTAACTTGGGGTTTACTGGCTAAATTTCTTTCTCAAACACCAAGCCTGAAACCAAATTCACTCTGGACTCATAGACTGGACAACAATAATTCCCTCCACAAACACCACTTCACAGCTTATTTTGGGTGCCTTCCTGGCTCAGAGTGAATGTAAAAAGAAACTGTTGCTCTTTTGGCCAGCAACCCTGAGGGTCTTCCCCTACCACTTTGTTTATTTTATTTTTTTAAATAAAAGGGGCCATCCCTTGACTCATTTCTTAAAGTGCCTATTCATTGAATGGGCTCATCCCCAGCTGTCCTGACATCTGGCCACTGGACCCAGATAGTATAGTGAGGCTGGTGACTTTGCACAGCCCTCCCTTACTCAAATCAAATTCAATTGCATCATATCCTTGAAGTCCTGGTCCTCTTCAAGAACAAAGGACAAACTACAACCATACAGCCTATAAGTGTGCATGTATACACATATAAATACATATATATTTAGTGTTGAATTTTATTTTTAAAATTATGAACTTAAACACCAAAAAGAATATTTCCATATAAGCAGAACACTGAAAGAGATTTTATATGAAAACATGAATCTTTATTTGACATTGCTTGCTGTTGTAAAAAGTATATAATATATTCAACAATTTATTTTCAGATCTCTCCTGCTTGCCTCCATGCAGCAGTTTGAACTTCCTTTTCTTCCGCGCATTATTAAAAGTATTACAATGTAATTTTGGAAGAGGTATCACTATTGCTAACCCACCCTCTCTACCACTTGTCCCACTTGCCTAAATAAGAAGTATAGTTAAGTAAAACTAGTTCACTCATGGACTATAAACAAAAATACATTTCTGAACTTTGTGTCAATCACCTCTTTGTTGGAAGGTAGATAGCGTGCCTTATCATAGGTCCTTTGGAGACAGGTTTCTCTTGATAAGAGTTTTTTAAACTTTCAAATTTCTTTTTGTTTACAAAATCCTTTTCCTTATGTAAGTTATTTGTCTGTGTTCTGCTTACATCACTCTGTGTTAGTGCATACCAATGTGATTCTCTGAAATCCTATCTTTTGTTGTTTCTTAAAAAGTTTCTTTATATTTGTATATTACTTGTTCAGCCATTTTCAAATTGTCTGAATCAATCTAAGATACTCCCTTATATTTAATTTTCTCTTTTTCTTCTTTATTTCCTATTTCTCTAATTTCCCCCTTAGGACCCTGAAGCTTGTTTTGTTTGTGACTATTCCTTCCCCAGTATTATCCTCCATCTTAGTCATGCTTGCCATTTTGCTCCTCCCTCTTTTTTTTTCCACATGGAACGTGATGGGCTTCTACACCAAACTTCATGAGTGTGTGTGTGTATGTGTGTGTGTGTGTGTGTGTGTGTGTTCAACCCTGTTTTGTTATTTAAAATGAATAAGGTTAATTTAGTGTTTACTTTCCCAATCCTCCCTCCATGTTTGAAAATTTTTGTTCTCAATCATCTCAATCATGAGAAAAAACAATTCCATCCCCTCTAACTGCTTTCTATATTAGTGTATTCCTCCTATTAACCTCCTTTCTCTTGAAACCTCCCTTTTTAAAATCATCAGAATAGAAGCAACCCACTCACAGGATCTTTTTTTTCCCTTAGTGTACTCCCTTAATACCCATGAAGAAATTAAGATCCTGAAGGTATATTTCATTCTTTTCCATCGGTTAAAATTTTAGTCTACATACTCACCTAACTTTTTCCAATTTCTCAAATAAATTTACGTTTTTAACTTTCTTTGATATTCAGTGTTTGTACTACCAGTTCCTACTCAGCTCTGGTCCTTTCATTAAGAATACTCAAAAGCATTTCATTAGAGGTCCCTTTCCCTTGTGTAGCTGCTTTTCAAGTAAGACGTTTTTTTCTTTTAAGCCCATGTCTTGTGCCATTTGGGAAATTAAGATGTATAGTGTTTGCATACTATATTATTTTATTATAACAATAATCTTTTGATAGCAGTGCTACTTTTACCTTTATTTCCTGGGTTGAGGAATCAGAGTCTGAGACATTCATAATCCGATTTCCTGATCCAATGTTCTATTGACTCCGCCAGCCTGCTACATCTACTCTGGCCTCTAAGCCTTTCTCTCTATCCACTATGCCATCCTTTTGCATTATATCTTAGAATTTCATAATGTTCTATTACGTTCCTGTACCATAATTTGTTCAGCTACTCCCAGGTTGATTGGGAGTAACTTTCCTTTCAGTTCTTTAATACTACAAAAAAGCATTTCTATAAACATATTATTGTGTAAAGGACCTTTCTCTGTACCTTTGATACCCTCGGAGTATATGCCCAGTAACTGGATCATGGTGTCAAAGAGTATGGGAGACTTAACTGTTTCAAAGTTAGTTACTTGAAAGCTGGGAAATTTATTGGGGGGCATATGGAGAAAGAGAAAATTTGTGTTAGGAAAAAATGAAGAGACAGTGGTAACTTAGAAGAAGGATACTCTTCCCTTTTACAATACCAACGATCAGTGAAGCATTTTTTTCAAAGCTGATACAAAGAAAGAGCAAGGTCAATGACTTTAAATATATTAATAGATATATAACTGATATTCCCAGATAAAAAGCAGGGGGGGGTAGATGTGGTAGATAAATAGGAAGAGAAAAAAAAAACGCAAGTGAAGAAATTGGAGCAGAAATACTGAAAAGCAAAGGACAATTTAGAGAGTTCCTTATAGACAGGGTAGAGGTGTTGAGGGCAAGAAAGAAAAGCTCAAATAAGAATAAAGAAGTTTTACAAATAGACATCCTAGAGAAGAGAAAGTGGTCAGAAGCTTAAGGGATGAAAACATTCAATTAAGATGGAACTTTGGCGGATAATGGAGTAGTTCTTTAGAGATCGGTTTCAAGAACAAGAAAAGCCACTCAGAGAAGAGAAATGGATGTGGGATAATGCCAGGCTATCAAAGGATGAAGAGATGAATGATTTAAGAGCTAACAGTAGAGCTCTAGAAGTGAGCAGCATGATCAAGCTGTTGAAGAAGCAAAGTGCTTCCGGGCCTGACGACCTCACTGCTGAACTCCATGAGACATTTGACAACTGCCAGAGTAAACCTGTGGCTGCTGTTTTCATGGGCATGCATGAGAAAGTTAAAATGCCCAGAAAAGTGAGCACAAGTGCTAACAATGGTGATTTTTAAAAGGAGATACTGGGGATATTTGAAAATGGAGGTCACTGACATTACTAAATAACAATTACAAGATTTTTGCAAGGATTCAGCTACAGAGGCTCAAGAGACTAGCACATAGTATGATGCACAATACCCAGCTGTGTGTTCTAATGGGACAGAAAATAGTTGTCAGGTGAATTTAAAAGAAATCATGGAAAGCATAAAAGAAGGATATAGACATATTTGCATGGCATTTAGATGCAGAAAGAGGTTTTAATTGGATAAGCCATGATTTTCTCTTCAAACCCTGCATAGATATTATGTGCCCAGGAAGCTACATAAGTATGTGACAATGTGATGTTCCCATATCACTTTCATTGTCCTACTGAATAGATCTGAGAAGAAAGAAATTAAAATGACAGGGACATAAAAATAAGTTGGACCAAACAGATCCTTATTGTTTTTATTTTTATATGCATTAACAGTTTATGTTAACAATATGATATATATCTCAAATCTGAATGTGAAGAGCAGAGTTAAAAAGCAAATATTGAAAAGCATGTTAAGGCCAATTATAAGGTACCAAGATGGCATAATCTGGCTAGAATGGAAGATGAAGAACAAGCTGTTCAGTTTTATTTAGTTTTTTTTTTAATAAAGAAGTTGATTATTTTATTGGCCTTTGGAACTTAATCCCCAATATTTAGGAATCTCTCTTCTCTTTTAATAACTGTGAATATTTTGTATTTATTTTGAATTACTTCATATTTACTTATCTGTGCAAATGTTAATTATTAATATCAATTGTAGCATAAAAGAGGGAGCTATATTCTCAACATAGATTGTTGGCATGGTCATGGAGTTGCAGAAACATTCTTATTTTTAAAGATAACTTTTTCACTTTATTTTACTTGCTTTTTTGCGTGATTTCATGTTTATTGTTGAGTTATTTTTCAGTTGTATCCAACTCTCTGTGACTCCATTTGGGATTTTCTTGGCAAAGATACTGCAGAGGTTTGCCATTTCCTTCTCCAGCTCATTTTACAGATGAGGAAACTGAGGTAAATAAGTGAATTGCCCATTGTCACATAGCTAGTAAGTGTGTGAGGGCAGATTTGAACTCAGTGTGATGAGCCTTCCTGACTCCAGGCTTGGCACTGTATCCACTGGACAACCAGCACAGCTGGACAGGAGTCTTAGGGGAGGTGGATACCTTGGAGAACAGCAGGGAGGATGAGAAGGGAACAGGTAGGGTTGATAGGGCCAAAGTTTTCTTGGAAACATTTTGTAAATTCTTCAAAGCTCAACAGGGATGATTCCTCCTATTGTGCCTCCATAATGTAGAGCTTCTGGGTGGGTAAGATCAGAGCCTGCTGACTTTGAAGTTTGGAGGGACTCATATTTCTATCTTCCATTAACGGTGCATTTCCCTTTTGCCTCTTGTCACTGATGTCCCTGGTAGTCCTGGGAGATAAAAAGAGGGTTCAGCCTGCCACCCATTTTGTTCATTCATTCTTCAATGGGCACGCACTCTCCTTTCAGCTGTTTTCTTCTCCAAAAAAAAAAATACTCCTATAACTAGGAAAATAATTATATTTTCAGCTTCCAGGAAAGATGGGCCACTACTTCTCCCTCTCCTGCACATATCTGGATGTTTGTGCTCTGCATTACTGCAGGGACATGGATATAATGATTCCCAAATTCAGTGACTGAACTTTTTGAGTTCCACAGGGATAGCTAATGTGAAACTCAGATCCATTAATTTACCTAAGATACAAGTAACTGATGATTTCTAGTCAAAGTCTTATCCTCAGTTTTACTTTTTTTAATGCAGTATTTGATTTGCTGAGTGTCTGATTGTGTCAATGAGCTCTTTTAGTTTTATTAATTCTTTTCTCATTTCAGCTAAAATATCCTCCTTCAACCTATCACAGTCTAGCCCTTTTTTTTATTTTTTAAATCCTGTAACTTTATTTTTATTTTTTGCATTTTTTATATAAATTTATTTATTTTTAATTCTCAACATTTACTTCCACAAGATTTTGCTTTCCAAATTTTCACCCCATCTTGCCCCTCCCCCACCCCGAGATGGCATGCATTCTGAATACCCCTTCCCTTAGTCTGCCCTCTCTTCTATCTCTCATTCTCTTCTCTTATCCACTTCCCTTTCTATTTTCCTACAGGGCAGTATAGATTTCTGTACCCCATTTCCTGTATTTCTTATTTCCTAGTTCAATGTGAAAACTTTTTTTTAAACATATGTTTTTGAAATTTTGGGTTCCAAATTTTCTTCCTTCCTCCCTCCCCATCCACCCTCATTGAAAAGGCAAGAAACTCATTATAGGTTATACATGTGCAGCTTTGCAAAACATTTTCACAGTAGATATGTTATGAAATACTAACTCTCCCTTAATCCTATCCTGTGCCCCCCATTTTTCTATTCTGTCTTTTGACCCTGTCCCTCCTCAAAAGTGTTTGCTTCTGACTACCCCCTTTCCCAATCTGCCCTCCTCTCTGTCATCCCCCTGTTCTCTTGTCTCCTTCCCCCCCCCCAATTTTATTGTTGGGTAAGACAGATTTCCATACCCCATTGAGTGCATGTGTGTGATTCCCTTCTTAAGCCAAATCCTACGAGAATAAGATTCACTCATTCCCTCTCACCTTCCTCCATTTCCCCTCCACTGTAAGAGGCTTTTCTTTTGTGTTTTTGTGAGATAATTTACCCCATTCTACTTTTCTCCTTTTCTCCTTCTCCTAGTATAATCCTTTCTCATCCCTTAATTTTATTCTCCAGATATGACCCCTTCTCATCCCTTAATCATCTCCATTGACTCTCTCTATTATCTACTCTATCTCTATCTATCTATCTATCTATCTACATACATACATATAATTTTTTCCCTTCAACTACCCTGATATTGACAAAAGTCTCATGAGTTATAAATGTCATCTTTCCATGCAGGAATGTAAACAGTTCAACCTTAATAGGTCTCTTATGATAACTCTTTCCTGTTTACCTCTTCATGTTCCACTTGAGTCTTGTATTTGGAAGTCAAATTTTCTATTCAGCTCTGGTCCTTTCATCAAAAATGCTTGAAAGCCCTCTATTTCACTGAATGACCATTTTTTCTCCTGAAGAATTATACTCAGTTTTGCTGGGTAGGTAATTCTAGGTTGTAATCCTATCTTCTTTGCCCTCCGGAATATTATATTCCATGCCCCGCGGTCCTTTCATGTAGAAGCTGCTAAATCTTGTGTTATTCTGATTGTGTTTCCACTATTCTTGAATTGTTTCATTCTGGCTGCTTGCAATATTTTCTATTTAACCTGGGAACCCTGGATTTTGTTTTCCTTTGGGGATCTCTTTCAGGAGGTGATCAATGGACTCTTTAAATTTCTATTTTGCCTCTGGTTCTAAAATCAGGGCAGTTTTCCTTGATAATTTCTTGAAAGATGATGTCTAGGTCTTTTTTTGATCATGGCTTTCAGATAGTCCAGTAATTTTTAAATTCTCTCTCCTGGATCTATTTTCCAGGTCAGTTGTTTTTCCAATGAGATATTTCACATTTTTTTTTCCTAATTTTTCATTCTTTTGTATTTGTTTTACAGTGTCTTGATTTCTCATTAAGTCACTAGTTTCCAATTGATCTCCTCTAATTTTTAAGGAAGTATTTTCTTCAGTAAGCTTTTGGACTTCCTTTTCCATCTGGCCAATTTTTCTTTTTAGGGCATTTTTCTCCTCATTGGCTTTTTGGACCTCTTTTGCCATTTGGGTTAGGCTATTTTTTAAGGTGTTATTTTCTTCAGTATTTTTTTGGGTCTCCTTTAGCAAGCTGTTGACTTGTTTTTCATGATTTTCTTGCATCACTCTCATTTCTCTTCCCAGCTTTTCCTCTATTTCTCTTACTTGCTTCTCAAAATTCCTTTTGAGGTCTTCTAAGCCCTGGGACTGATTCATATTTTTCTTGGAGGCTTTGGATGCAGGAGCTTTGACTATGTTGTCTTCTTCTGTTTGTATGTTTTGATCTTCTTTGTCACCAAAGTAAGATAATGTAGTCTCATCCTTTTTGTGAGGTTTGCTGTTGCCTGCAACTAAGTGGAGCACCTCACGGGACAGCGTGAAATGAAGAGATGTGGGCCAGATGGGTCAGTGAAGACTGAGCCGTTCATTCATTTGAGGATTACAGCATATATAGAAAAACCTAACATAACTTCAATGAGTCATTCCAGTGAGACACTCCCCATACATCTTCTATATACATGACGACATGTGTTTCCTTGTTATCAGGGTTCCTAGATAGGGCAGTATATTCCAAGATCTTCCCTGGTGCCACCTTATCTGAAGGATGGTATATAAATCTAAGGGTTGAAAGAGCAGAAGGAATGTTTCAGGAGCCTCCCCTGCATGAAAGATTGGACAGCCAACTTCCTAAGAATGTGAGCCCTTACGGGTCAAGACTAGGCAAGAGTCAAGTTCTGTCCTGGATCTTCAACCCAGATTGGAGTCTTTAGGTCTGGCCTTCAAGTTAGCTCATGATCCCAGCCAATTACTTGAGTTTTAAACTCTGTTAAAGTAAGTCTGCTTCCAATGTGGAGAATGTACTGTCCCAAGCTTCAGGGATTTGTACAGCTGTTTTCAAAGATACTTTTAGGGACCTGTCAATTTTTAGTTCTTCCAGGTGGTATGATAAGGGGCTAGGTTTTTACTCCTTTCCTGGCCTGTGCTGTGGTCTATGAATGACCACAAGCAGTCTTTTCTGTCTTGGAACTGTGAGGAGAATTTTCTCTCCCCAGTCATTGCAAGCTCCATCATGCCAGTGCTCTTCCTTGCCCCAGGACAGCCCCTCAGAACTCTGACCCAGATCCAAGCACGGGCAAAGCAAGAGATTCCTGCCTCAGCACTGGCAATGAGATCCCTGCAATCCCCCCCGATGAGCCGCTAGAATCCCCCTCAGTCTCTGGACCAGAAGCTCAGGAGGTAGCTGCCACCCTGGAGCTGCACTTCCTAGGGAACTGAGGGGAACTGAAACTGAGACCTAGCTCCACTCTCATGGCAGAAACAGACTTGTCTTTGGCGTTTGTGGATTGAGAGGTCTAGAATCTGCTACAGCTACCAGAGATTCAGTCCTCTGAGGCCTGCTCCAGGTTCCCTGCGGCCTGCGTGCCCATGAGCAACTGAGTTCCTCTCCCAGCCTGGTGTGATATACCTTTCTCATCAATCATTCAGGCTGTCTTGGGCTGGAAATTTGCTTCACTCTGTCTTTTTGTGGATTCTGCTGCTTTAGAATTTGTTTAGAGTCATTTTTTTTACAGGTATTTGGAGGGGTTTGGGGGAGAGCTCAAGGAAGTAACTGCTTTCACTCTCCCATCTTGGCTCCACCTCCCTTATTTTGTTTTTTAAAGAACAGGTACAGTAGAGATAGAATGGAACATGAATCTAAGAAAAATGAGTCAGAGGACATCAGAATGAGAGAAATGGAAGAGACGATAGAAATAAAAATACAAAAATGATTGATGTCCTGTGCAAATTCTTAGCTTCCAGTTTAGAGGATAATTAATAATAAACATAATCTTTTCACGCCTTAATTGTTGTAGTATCCTATATGTGGATCTACCTGCTCAAGTGTCTCACCACTGCAATCCATCTCCATTAAAGCACTAAAGTGATTTTCCTAAATGGCAAATGTGTTCTTGTCACCTTTCCCCACCCCTACACAGACATACACATACACACACACTCAAAAAACTCCAATGACTTCCTGTTGCCTCCAGGAGCAAATACAAAATGTTCTGTTTGCCATTCAAAGCCCTTCCTAACCTAGCCTACTCCTGCCTTTTCAGTCTTCCTTCTCCTTATCACCTGACATATCTTTTTGATCTATGAACACTGACCTCCTAGCTTTTTTGCAAATACGACATTTCTTAGCTCCACGCATTTTCTCTAGCTGTCTTCCATGCCTGGAACAATCTATTGACCTCCTTGCCTTCTTATATGTCTTAACTGAAATCCCACCTTCTACAGGAAACTTTCCTCAGTCCCTCTTAATTCCAGTACTCACCATCTTTGAATTATTCCTGTTTATCCTGTTTATAGCTTGTTTTCTGTGTGTGTGTGTGTGTGTGTGTGTGTGTGTGTTTGTATGTTGTCCTCACCATTAGATTGCAAGCTACTTAAAGGCAGAGTATCTTTTGCCTTTTTCTGTATCCCCAGTGCTTAGCAAGGTATCTGACATATGCTATATATTTAATAAACATTTACTAATTGATATTAAAAGATTGATATTAAACAATATTAAATAATCTATTTATTGATAATAAATATTTACTAATACCCTTCATCTGTGCCTAGAACTGTGCTAAGTGGTTTACAATTATTATCTCATTTGATTCTCACAACTACCCTGGAAGATATGTGCTAATATTACCCCCATTTTATAGTTGAAGGTCAAACAGCCAGTATGTGTAGAAGGTTGTACTTGAACTCAAGTCTTCCTCTCTCCAGACCTTAGGCTACATCTACCGTGCCTCCTACATATACCAAGAAAATGTGGAGAAACTGAAGGATAAAATGAAGGGATGCAAGAAAGAAAGCAAATATGGGAAATTTCATAGATTTTAGAAAACTGAAAAACTCTTATTTGCACCAATATTATTATACTATTTTAATAGATTGTGATATCCTTGAGGGAAAGGGCTATTTTATTTTCATCTTTATGTTTAGAGAATCTAACTGAGTCAGATACTTTCACATAATAGATTCTTAATAAATGTCTTTGAATTGATTAAATAGAAGGGTAAGGGGTAATGTGAGGTGGCAGGAAGAAAAATGGATAGATAATTGGCCTCAAATTCAAGAGGACTAGAGTTCAAATCCTGTCTCTGACATATGCTGACTGTGACTTTTTTCAAGTCATTTAGCTACTCAATGATCAAAGGGACTTTTTTTTTTAATTCTAAGTTACAGACAAGTTGCTGATATGCTGTGGTAATTGTTCCTTCACCTTTGAACTCTCCGCAGCAATGAAATTCCAAGTGTGGAAATATATACAGAAAAGTATAATATAAACAACTTATACTTATGTAGGATTTTGTAAAGTTTTACAAAGCACATGCCTTACAAACTCTATAAGATAGTTATGACAATAATTATTATCCATGTTTTTAATAAAAATAAATAGCTATAAATAAAAAAAATAAAAATAAACAGAAAAGGTAAAATTCATTAAAACAACAATAAATGAAATAAAAATTCAAATAAAATAAAAATTAATAACAATAAATAAATAAATAAATAAATTGAAAAATAAATAAATAAATAGATAGATAGATAAAACACATCCAGTGATTAAACTATTCCTGCCTTCCACCCTTCAGCTCAGTATTAGAATTAGTATTTGAATTCAGTTTTCCTAACTCCACTTATAATAGTCTCTCCATTTCCTTACTTTTTAATTTTAACATACACAAATAGCACATTCAGTCCTTCTGCTGAAGTTTTTTTTTTTTAATGGTACTATGAAATAACAGTGCAAACACAGAAGACTGTTTCCACATTTGTCTTTAGAGAGAGAAGGGTTTGGCATAACTATTGCACAACTGCTTACAGTTAAACTTGTGTTATCTCATTATTGAGAAAGCAGAAGAAATTTGGGAAGGGAGTTTTCTAATGAAGGGAAAATTTATTCAGAAATGAAAAGGAGAAACCTATGTAGTGGCTATAGTGAAGAAGGGTGAGGTGGAAAAGCAGATTATTTTTTAAGATAAAATAACCAATGATTTCAGAAAAAGAAAAAAAGCAGTGAATTATACTTTAAAAACAGCTGAATTTGAGAACAGGCATTTTTAAGAAGCTGAAGAAAATAGGAGACCTAAAACAAAGCAGAGATGCCATATCAAATATAATATGTATGTATGTGTGTATATGTGTATATATGCACATATACATATATGTTCCTATCTTTCTTCCCTAAAATCAAGTTTTTATATGTGAATACAGATAGAGTATATGTGAGATAGACAGAGATAAACAGAGAAAGACAGAGAGACAGAAAGACAGTGAGACAGATACAGAGAAAGAGAGAGACTCTGCCCATAAGAAAGCTACATAGATACTTATTTCATTTGAGATATTACCCGTACATATATGTGTGTGTATGTGTATGTGTGTGTGTGTATGTGTGTGTATTATATGAAAGTGCTCTTACAATATAAAATGGACAAGAGTAAGATACTATTGAGGGCAGCTAAGTGGTGTAGTCGATGGAGTGTTAGGCCTGAAGTCAGGAATGCTCATTTTCCTAAGTTCAAATCCAGCTTCAGACACTGAATACCTGTGTGACCCTAGGCAAGTCACTTAACACTGTTTACCTCAGTTTTTTCATCTATAAAATGTGCTGGAGAAGAAAGTAGCAAACTATTCCAGTATCTTCACCGAGAAAACCGCAAATGGGGTCATGAACAGTTGGCCACTACTGAAAAATGACTGAACAAGGTATTATTGTTGCAACATGAAGACAAAAAGCATAAAGTTGATGAGGTCTGATCTTTGTTCCTATCTTTCTTTCCTGAAATCAAAGACTTTATATGTGGATGTAAATGTACATGGAGTTGGGAGTTCATGGCATCAAGGAATGAAATTGGATGAATATAAAAAAAAAGTCATGTGAACTGAGCTTCTAAGTCATTTTAT
Organism: Phascolarctos cinereus; assembly: GCF_003287225.1. Classification (NCBI taxonomy): domain Eukaryota; kingdom Metazoa; phylum Chordata; class Mammalia; order Diprotodontia; family Phascolarctidae; genus Phascolarctos; species Phascolarctos cinereus. Next base: position 202,070,569 of record NW_027555958.1, on the reverse strand, counting down.
GAAATGCCATAGTCCTCAACAAGGAACCCCAGCATTTTACAAGGTAAAAACATGGTATCCTTTTGAACTGCTTATTATTAGCCAGCATATAAATTATGACATTTGATATCTGCAGAAGTAACTCATTCCAAAATAAAGTTTATTGAAGTATTGCTGGTACAATTAGGGATCATATATCATAGAAGTGAACACTAATGTAGAGTTCATATTCAAATTACTTGTAATAGAAATGAGGAAACAAGTTTGGAGAGATTAATGGAATTGCCTAAATTCATACAAGTATGGAGTTGGCGACCTAGAATTCAAATGTAGGTCCTCTGACTCAAAATCCAAGCTTCTTTCAACTACATCATCTATCTGGCACCTCAGCAACGGTACTTGAATGAGTCTCTACAAAAGGAAGCATGGATTTTTAATGTAAATTATATAAAATTGCCATAACTTTGAAAATGTCTTCCTTGAGACATTTTTATGACAATATTTTGGTGACAAAAGAAAAAAATTCAAACTGAATCAGATGGCAAGAATTTGTCAGCCTTCATATGCACTGGGCACTGGAGCCTTCCTTAAAAATCTAACTTTCAAAAAAATCTAACTCTAAGATCTCCCCTTAACTTGGTGGTAATCCTGTATTCTAAATTATTATTTCAGTGGAGTAAAAGTTTATGTATGTGTTAAGGTGCTTGAAAGGCATCATGTATTTTCCTGATGAATGATTTCTGAAGACTAACTTAGCTAAATTTGGATTTCTGAAGACTTAATGGCTGAACACCAGATGAAGAGATTTTTGTATTACCATAACTCATACATATCAACCACAAATGAATAAATCATTGTTATTAGGAAAGGCAGTACCCATTTAGATGAAATCATGGATCCATAGATGTACTGATACAAATTCTTAAAAGAGGGTGTCTTAAGGCCTTCTAATTCCCTTTGTTCTGATGCAATACTCTCCAAGAGTTTCCTTGTTATCTGCAAGCTTTCCAGACATTAGAAAAAGTATATGGAATGCTGATCTGAGTTATTAGAATGAATGGTATCTTGGGTTTAGAGTCAGAAAGACCTGAATTCAAATTCTGGCTCATGTACTAACTTCATTGCATGATCCTGGGCAAGTCACTTAACATGTCAGCCTCATTTTCTCCATCTATTATGCGTACTGCTATTGTTGTTATAATTATTATTATATTATTATTGTATAATTATATGTATATTATTATAGTAGAAAAATATTTTAAATCAGGAAAGAGATGGTTTTGATACTACCTCTTACACCTAATAGATATTTGACTATGGAGAAATCACTTAATCTCTGAGAATAAATTTCCTCACATGTGCAATAACTGTAGCAGAAGAGCATGTGAACTTTTTTTATGATTTTTTTTCAAATTTTTTTCCTGTCCCCTTTCAAAATGTAGGGGACCTAGGAAAGAGAGTACATGTTGAATAGGACCAGCCAGCAATATTAGAAAATTAACTTCTTCTGAATTCTGAGGAGTAAAGTTAAACATCAAACAAAGCAGTAGAAAGGATAGAAAGGCAGGAATGATAGTAAGGGTGAAAACTCAGAACAAGAATTGATCTAGACTTCTGCACATGACCAGAAATGTAAGAAATCATTCTTATTGATAAAAGACTGCCACAACAATGGATACCAAATGCAAATAGCTGGCAATCTGAGCAAAGCTGAAGATAATGTCATAATTTCTGTCTCTTCATCCCCAAACCAAGTTCACAGAAATTTTTCCCAGTCTTACTGTATTGGAGTCATGAGAATTTAAATAGAACAAAAAACAAATAACTATGGGGAGAAGGACACTGCCACTGAACTCACCAGTACTGGAAGTGGTAATTCCTTTCTTATACATTACTTTATCGATCTAGTAACTATTTAATTATTATTCTTTGATGTCATAGCACACCATATCTTGGTAAACTAGAGATGTCTCCTAAAGCTTTGAAATTTGGGTTGGGGCAAAACAAGAAAAAAGCAGAATTACTTTTTGAGAATCTCCATATTAGGCATCCAATCCAGCTGTCAGAAATTAATGTCTGACAATAATGTTACTCTTACCTGGAGCACCTGGTAATCCCAGAAGTCATGCCTTCTCTCTTTTGCTTCCTGTAGAGTGTTAGGTATCAGAAGGAAATATACAGCTAGGGAACTTCAAAGACACACCTACAATTTGAGTTTTTCCTCACATGACTCATCTTAGTTATTCCATCTGGAAATGTCATATAATTATTATCCTATTCAGCTCCCCAAAAGAAATAGATGACTTACTTTAACTTTCTTTTTTTCTAAAGCAAAGATATCATACCATCCAGCAATACTTGTATTATTTCTGTTCCCCAATCCCAAAATCTCTTACCCTAAGACTCCTACTACAGTGGGGATAATCTCCCTTGCCCTCATATTACAGATGCATATTTAAATTTAAGATTACTATGGTTCATTTTTTTTTTGGCTAGGCAATGGGGTTAAGTGACTTGCCCAGGGTCACCCAGCTAGTAAGTGTTATGTGTCTGAGGCTGGATTTGAACTCAGGTCCTCCTGAATCCAGGGCCAGTGCTCTATCCACTGTGCTACCTAGCTGCCCCTAACTATGGTTCATTTTCAATCCATCTTCTGGATTCCAACTTTCCTTCCAGTTTTATTATTTAACTGTAATTGTAATTTTTCCTCAAAATTTCTTTCTTTTTCTTCCTTTCCCTCTCCTTGTTTCTCTTCTTTCTAAGTTAGCTAATCATCAATCTTTAGACTATTTCTACATCTCTTATCATCAAAGGGCCAGGCAAAGAAAATAATAACAATCCTCATAGCTTTTCTTAATCAACAGGATCCATTATCAAACAAAAGTCTTTGGTTGTCCGGACTTAATTTTCTCACCAGTTTGACTATTATACTAATACCTCCTTCTCAAGAGGGAGTATAAGTAAAGCACTTTTTTAGTCTTAGAGGCATCTCCATATATGATAATTTGTTTTTCTTTTTGTTGTTGTTATTGTTATTGTTGTTGTGATAGCTCAATATAAACTAATAGATTAATATACTGATTTATCAATAACCCTTGCGATTTGCCATCAAAATATAATTCCAAAACTCTGATCTCCTCTCAGTTGGCTAGTAAAATTAAAATCAAATCTATAGAGATAAAATACAGACTGTAGAATTGTGGTGACCTTATTAATGCAACCCAGGAGAAACAAACCAAATCAAAATAGCAACTCTTTTTCTTTGTCACCTCAATTAAAATAGTGTTCAAAAGGTCTTGTAGGACCATTGTTTCAGGTAAAATCAGATCTTTCCATCTCTTACCTCATTTTGTCTCCTTCACTGTCAACCCACATCCCATATAACATGCGCACGCAGTTCCAGTAGAATAGACACATCTGTGAGACCTTCCCCTCAACCTTCCTGCTAATTTCCCCAACTTATTTCTAATATGCTGACAACCTCTCATTTTCCTCCTCCCTCCTTGCCACAAGAATAAACTCAGTGCTCCCCCTTACCTTTAGGCCTAATATCCCTTTGCAAATAGTCTTGGTCAGCCATCTAGCTCACTCTCCTTAAAACTGAGATGTTTCAGTGGACCTGGCCACTGAAACCCACTTAAATGAGAAGCTACCACTACTGTTTTGCCCTCCAGATGGGCACTGCCATCAGATCTAGTGATGTACTCTAAAGAGCACAGGGCCTTTCAATTCACCCTTTAGGTAAATGTGTGTGTATGTGTGTGTGCATGTATGCATAGATACATATGCACACATACATATATGTGTATATGCATTTTATATACAGATATATATATATGTATATGTATATATACATAGATAAATAGGTATATAGTCTCCTTCAATTAGAATGTGAATCCAAGTATCAAAGATTTAGCGCATAAATGACTTGATTGTCATTTTATAGATGACAAACTGAGGCAAAGAGAGGTTAAGTGACTTTTCCAAGGTTATATAACTAGTAAGTATCTAAATAAAGATTTGAACACAGATCTTCCTGATTCCAACTCCAGTATGCTGTCTACTAAATCATGCTACACTTCTTAAATCAAACTAACCTAAATCTTGTGAGCAGAGGCTGTGCCATTTGTCTATTTCTATTCCTAGCATAGTGTTTGTGACATAATAAGCACTTGATAAATGTTCATTCATTCATTCTTTCATAGTCCTGTGTTTCCTGGCTTATGATGCTTTGTTTCCTGCTCCACTCCAATCCAATTTAATCCAAGGAACATTTATTAAACATATCTTATGTACAAAGTACAAAGTAGTAGACACAAGGGATAGAAAGAAAAAAAAAAAAAAAAAAGCAATTCCTTAGGTTTAAAATCTACTTGTAAATTAATTAAGGCCAGCAATATCCCTACTTGTCTTAATTGAAGACAATCAGCAGAATGTCATAATTTTGTAGCAATTCAAACAAAGTTTTGGTGGAAATTGAGTCTTTTGTGTTTGTTCTAAAGAACAGTTGAACTTAGAATCCATCAAAGGTAACATTATCATTGTGGTCAAGACAATGAATTTTAACATGATCCAAAAGCAAGAAAAGCCAGGGCTGTCTTCCCTAAAGGAACTTTTAACAGAGATCTTCAGCACAGAGAAATAAAAGAAGCAGAGATATAGATCTATATGACATTTTATGCTCTATGTGATCTGGGCCCAACCTTTCTTTCAAAGTTGTTTATATATTACTATACTTCACATAGTCTGCTCTTCAGTAAAACTGGCCTTCTTACTCTTCTCCCATCCAGTAGCTTTCATGTCATCTCTTATCCATCACAATAATAATCTTTTTTTTCCCCTCATTTTCACTGATGAGTTATAGGCCCAGATGTGCTAGCAAAAAACACTTTATTGAACTTTAATTGAACCTTTTTAACTGGTCAAGGAAGTCTAGCAGTCTCCTGAGGAGTTTCTTATTCCTGTCAACTGACTTTCCCTATTCACCTATGCCCAATCTCTCAATTCTTTGTTAATCTAATTAAAGTCTAGCCTTTCATTGTCTATTACTGGACTGATAGCCTCCAGTTATACTTCCTATCTTTGATCTTATCCAGACCCCATTCAACCTCCCAGACACTCCCATCAAGATTCTCCCAGGATTCTCCCCCAGTCACCCCAGCTTCAAGATCCTCCCTAAATTCCTCCTCCATTCACCCCAGCTTACTCTCCTCTCTCATAAAACTCCCCTTCTCCCTGCCCTTCTCTGGTCACCCCAAATTACTTGGCCACTCCTAGATCTCCCAAAGTCTTTCTGTATATGAGATTCATTCTGGCCACCATTTAAGGGCTGAGTTTTCCTCATGCCCACTTGTACATACGAGTGTCACAAATATTCAGATTCCTTAAGAGTGTGGTCTTTATGGCTCATCTTTAATAAACCTTGTCTTTGGCTGAAAGAAGGCTTGGGTCAAATTTCTTCAGGCAGAACCCACTTCTTGTGATATCGGGTCCCAGCACTCCTAACATCAAATCTCAACATCATCTCTTAGGCCCCTACATAACTTAAAGATTTAGATTCTGGAGCCACATTCCTCAAGGGAACATTCATGTATTCCTAGTTATTAGTGTAGGTACCCCGCATAAAACTCCCAGGGCCATTGTGAAAGGACAATGAGTTAAAATTTGCAAAGCACTTTGTAAAACTTAAAGTATAATGTTAACTATTATTATTACTTAACCTCTGTTTACCTCAGTTTTCTCATCTATAAAATGGGGATAATAATAGTACTTGTCTCTCAGGATTGCTGTAAAAATAGAGTGAGATGATATTTATATGCTTTGCAAACCACAAAATGTTATGTAAATGTTAGATAGTATTGTAGTTATTACCATTGTCATTATTACTAATGTATATATTCTGTTACTGTATATTCTGTATATACCAATGCACATATTATTTACATAATTGTAAATAGTAAACACGTTACCCCCAAGATCCTTGAGGTACAGGGACTGTTTCATTTTTGTATTTATGACTCTTGCACTAGCACATGTAGTAGGCACTCAATAGGTGTATATTGATAGATAATATGATTAAAAACACATTTTGTAAAAACCTACAATGAAGTGAAGTAATGTATTTAGAAAACAAATCATAAAAAGTAAAATTTTGAATAGTGGAAAGAAAATAGATAATATATGTTTCAGGTGCCCAGCCCCAACAACGCAGCAACATTTGTAACTGAGAATGGGAAGGAAGGGAGTTAAAGTGCTACAGTATAAAAAATCCTGAATTAGAAGGCAGGGTACCTGAGTTTGAATTTTGTTCTTGACAATTACCTCCAGACTGATCTTAGCCAAGTCATTTAAGCTCTCTAGGTTTCAATTTCCTTATTTGTAAAATGAAAGGTGAGAGAGAATGAGATGACCCCAAAATACCTTTGATAGGAGTGGGGCCCAAGTCAAGATCTTTGCCCCTTGCCCCAAAGGGAATCTGACTCCTATTTGTCTACAAGCCCCAGGCCCTCATCTCTCTTTGAAAGCCTTAGCTTACCTTTTAATCTTATTCAGATAAGTCTTTGACCTAAAAGAATCTGGCTCCCTTTTGTCTGAGCCCCAGAAAGGCCTTACTCTGGTCTCAGAAGTTTCCTTATTGACTCCCCTTATCTCCCCTTGAAAGTCCTAGCCCCACCCTTTGGTCTTGTGCAGATGCCTTTCAAACTTCTGCTTTCCTGTTCCCTCCATTAGCTATTTCCATTGTCTATTCAATTTCTCAGACCTTCCCATTGGAATTCTCACTTAAACCCTTTTCCTAGCCCCCCTTCTCTGGCCACCTAAAGTTACTTCAGTGTATAAAAATTCCACCCTGGCCTCCATTCAGATGCTGAGAATCTCTCATGCCTATCTGTCCTTACAGGCATTACCTGGCCTATGTGATTTATCACTAATAAACTTTTCCCCTGGCTAAAGAAGATTTGAGTTGAATTCATTCAGCAGGGCCCAGTACCGCGATTTTGGGTTTGCAGCACCCCAAAAATCCTAGACCTCTTCACCTTCAAGCTCTAAAATTCTATAATTCTGTAAAATTACCATTTGGCTTCCACTTACCTGGTTAAGCTTAATGGAAGAAATGGAACTTCAGGATCTCAGTGTCTTTGATGTAATTTCTTCCCTAGAATGCAATGAAATGCATATTACACATTACAGTTTTGTAAGGTGTCAAAAAACTATAACCTTCAACTTTTAAAAAACAGTTACATTCATTTACAATGTTCCACTATAAAATATACCATTCTCAGCAAGAAGTTAATATAAAAGTTGCTGCACAGCTGATCACCCATCTCCCTTGAAATCAATTATTTAAAATTTTTCAATCTGGGCCTGGGCATACTCATAGCTCCAAAGGGACTTTCAATAGGGCTTGTAATGACTTGTTACTGGTGCTTTGACTGCACAGGCAACTTTAATTCAGTCTGATCTATTGTTGCATTTGATTTTATAGATCACCAAGGACCTAGCGACCATTTCTTTTACCATGTGGAACTCTTGTATTCTAATGTCACTTCCCTTTTCACAACAATTACATTTGGGCATTACCTTTTACAGGATAATTTTCCCTCTTAGGGCCCAGGATGCCATTGATGCCTAGTACATACAATGCAAGTTACCTCTGCTAAACAAATATATTCAGGATAAATTGGGTTAGTATTGTTTAGAGGATAAAAGTGTTGCTCCTTGGCCATAAACTGCTTACCAGCTGTTTGCTACTGCCCACTATTTCCTTTGTTGGTAAATAAATTGCTACTGTTTTCATAGTTAAAAACCTGGAGGTTCCATTAGATCACACTTTTATGAAGCACAGTAATGTGGAACATCTGTTTTGTAATCTTTTCTCTATCACCAAAGGTATGAGGAATATGAGGTAAGTTTGTGTTTCTCTCTGATTCATTAGTTCATTGATGTCAGTGTCATTTCAGTGTTGTATATGAGAATGTCTGCTGCCAAAATTATAGTTTAGAAAGCATTTCAGGTTATGACTGACTAGTAGACTCTGGCTTCAGTACAGACCCTATACATTGCTAGTGGGTAATTGAAATATTTGCTACCCCTGGTAGCTACCACTAGCTCTGAGCTGTTGTCATTCTCTTCCTCAGATCAGTGATCTCTACCATTATGTAGTAAGTAAAATACTTGGACCCTTGAAGCTTTCCTTCCCCATTTAGAGGCTACCCTCCAAGTAAATATTAGCAAAAATGTGAAGTAGAAGATAAGCAAAGCAGGTATTCCTAAACTCTCTCTTTACAACCAATTCCAGTGAACAGTTAGCTGTCTAATTTAAATTGAACGGCAATTGTGTGAAGCAAATAGCCATGAGCTAACTAGAAAGGTAGGTGGAGGAATTTAACTGTTAGGATGAGGATCTCTTGATTGTACCCAGGTTTTCTCTCTCTTCCTCTCCAAACCCACTCTATACTCACTAGAGATGCCCAGTATAATTTTTATATTTATCTATTCAGCTCAATTAAAATACGTGATCAAGTTCTTTACAATGAATAAAAATTGCTTAATTGAGATGTTGCCTTCCAGAATTTCTAGCACAACTGCTTAATTTTATAGTCAAGAAAACTGAGAGGTGTAAATTGACTTAACCACAAACAAGAAGCTTACATCAGAGTGAAAAGCGGGAAGCTGATCCAGATAGTCTAACTAGGATCCTGAAGGCAGCGTGAAAGAGCAGAGCATTGGATGTAGAGTCAGATGATTTATCTTTGAAAACACACACACACACACACACACACACACACAGAGATACTTCCTTTCTGCAAAACCTTGGTGAAATCAACAAATAGCAGAATTGGGGAAAAAATCTCAGAAATCATCTAATCCAGCCTCTATGTGGACATCTTTTCTCAAACTGAAGACTTTCAGAAATAGAGAAATTATTATCTCTTGAAAACATCCTGTTTCACGTGTGTGCATATGCATGTTTATATTTTAAAGTCAGACACTTTCTGCATTTACATTAAAAAAGAATGTCAAAAAACATTGGAGAGTAGTGGCAAGGAAGGGGTATTATGGTTTGGGATGTCAAAGTGATGACGAGAGAGGTCATAGGGGGTTTGATACATCCTTTCAAGGAATGGTAGCATTGGTTTGATTACTGCTCTCACACAGAAAGGGAGAAAGGGGCACAAGCACAGCAGAAAGGCACTACAATGGCCTAAACGCATTGTATGGGTCCAGGGGTTTCTAGATGTGGTGAACTCTAATTAACTAGGAGCACAGGGTCTCAGGGTGAGAGTTGGAATGACCTCAGTGGTATGTGTTTCCCTTCATCTCTCCTAAGGTTGATAGTGGTAGGAAATGCTAAGAATTTATTTTAGAGTGCCTATTAACAATAATTTCACTTTACTTTCCCCACTCTGGGGATCAGTTTCTACATTTAGAAAACTAAAAGAATAGACTGAATAATGCCCAAGTTCTTTTCTATCTCGAAGTCCTATCATTCCATGATACCTTTCAACATTCTTGTCTCTATAACTGTTAAAAAAATGATAACAGATTTGTCAGAGTCTGCTGCTGTGATTTAAAGGGCTTTGCAGAAGCATTAGGTGAGCTAGTCATTGTTGAAAGAAATGAACCTTTTTTATTTGTTATCTTTAAGTGAAGGTGCAAATGGGAAGGCCATATGGTTTAAATGGAAGAGGGAGGAATGAAGGAGGGGAAAATGCTGGGACAATTTACTGACCAAGTTTCCATCCTGGAGCCAAGATTAACAAACTCAACCTATGGTAGCCCACTCACCTTCTCCCATTGTATTTAGTATTAACTCTTCCAAAGTGGGTAGGTTAAGAATAGAAGGAATACATATAATCAAAGTCCTCCCGAAGGAACTACATTCATAATTTCTGTTTTAGGAAGGAGTTCATATTTGTTTTAAGTCTTAAGTTTTAAGTATATGCTTTAAGACAAGTAAGTTCTCCAGGATCAGGGCTGCTATATGTAAGCTTTGGTGTCTTAGTTGCATTTTAATTTGTGCTACTTATATATTTTTGAAAGTTAGGGAAAGGCTCTTGTTGAGGATCATCTAATTGGGTCCCACTCATGAGGCCACAGAAGATGAAGCATCAATCAGCTAGAAAATTAATTAATTTTACTAACAACAAGGGACAAGTAAACAAGTTTTTTGTGGCCACCTATTATTTTACAAGCACCTTGCCGAGTGTCGGATCAAGTTGTTTTAACCTGCTTACTCCAGAACCAACAAATATAGTCTCATTGACCTGGTAATTTTGAAATTTATTAAATATTACTTGATGTTTAATTTTGCACAAATTTTCTGTCACAATATTGTCTTTTCATTTCTATTTTTTTAAAGTTTCTCTCTATCTGTATATATATATATATATATATATATGTATATAGTTAATCTGAAAGTTTGGTTAAAGAAGGCAAACAAGTTAGGTGATACATGATTATATAGTTTATTCCCTTTTAGCTAGCGAACCATGTCAACATGGAAGCCAGAATGTGATTCTGACTCAGAGATTAAGCAAAATGAGAGAGGTTTTATACAGTTTAGAGAGATCAGACTTAGGATGTCTGTGTTACAAAAAATACAGCCTCCATATGTTTGTTTTAACACAAAGCATGGGAAAGGAATTTTCTTAATTGAATAAGGTTGTAAATACAATAAAACAGAAGAATGTCAAAGTGTCAATAGAAACTCAAGATAAGAAAAGTCTCATTATTCAAGAGACTATCTGGTCCCAGATATCCTGGGCTTAGTTGATGAGTTCTATCTGTTCCTGGAATTTGCTGACATAGGAAGGGGTGTTTTTAGTTCACTCAAAGAGAAAAAGATTAATTCAGGCTTTTTGGCCCTTATTGGGGCCCAATTGATCTTAAATGATTATCATTTCATCCTTTTGGTCAAACGTAAGCCAAAGGCTTCACCTGTAGACCAAGAAAGGTGTGGGAAAAACCTTCCTCTTCCTCAAGGGATGGAAAGAGATGTCCACTTGGAGCAGGCATCTTCAGATGATCCCAGAGTCCATATCCAGAAGTTGGCAGCTATGGGAGTAGTCACATAGACCTGATAGAGGCTCATAGAAGATGTATGAGTTGATAATTGAGAGAAAATAACATAACGTAAGTCTTTAGTTAGAGGCACATAGAGATGGTTCAGTTTCCCAGCCACACAGGACTAGGTTCAAACAATACAACAAAGTTTTCTCATAATTCACAAAATCACATTATTACATTAAGTCAGGTACAGATTAAATTACTTAGAGGGTTCACAATAGACTAGTTTTGAGAAGAGAGATTTACATGTAACCAAGATAACCAAGAAAACTTAAACATGAATCATACAAAGCAATACAATCATTATTACCAATGTTAATTAACATTAAATTCCTTGCTCATGTACAATAGGTTTAATTCATAGGCAGTTCAAAAAGGGAGTTCTGTTTCTCTGGTTTAGATTTAGAAGTTCCCAGATAATTTTGACTTAGTATGAATTAGTATAGTCACTTAAATTTGGTTCTTCATTTTTGATATCATCTGCTGCTTCTGTTCTTAACTACATCCTGTACCTGGTATAAGAATTGTTTAAAATGTGAAGATCCAACCATAAAATGAGCTCTCCTGCCTTTTAAAATTACCAGATACTTTAATAAAGGAGAAATAATTTCACTTACTTTTACCACTATCCTATACAATTTTTTGGTGAAAAATCAAATTTGAGATCTTATTACCTAAACATTTAAAGCTTGGATTTCCATGATAGATACATTTTGGAAGTCAATCATATACATCTGTATATAATTCTTAGAGGAATCAGCCTAATCCTGTTGCTTTTCTCAAAATTTGCTATCCTATTTAATTAGACATCTATCACATTACATCTTTGTCTTATTATTTTGTCTAAACATTTCCTCCTTAGGAGGATGATATTCCTATATTATTATTACTTGGCCATGAATGTAAGTTAAAATTGTAAGCTATTCATACTTGCATCATATTATGATAACTCAGAGATGTTCCAGAGGGACAAGGTCATATATCATATCAGAAGGAAAGAACTTCCTTAGCTCTATTTGATTCCAGGCATGAGTCATATCTGATAGCCAATCATGTAGTCACTGGATGTTAAAAGCAGGGCTTAGGATTAATTAGGTGGGGAATTTTCCTTTTCAGAAAGGAAATAGTACAATTGGGAAATAGAGTCAGGAAGATCCTACCTAGGCTGTGTCCAAGGTCGTCCTCAAAACTCTTCCCAGACACAGACATCCACCTTTATCAGTTCTCAGCCTGCAGCACATGCCATCCTACTATTGGCTTCATGACAACTCAGACAATTATCCTGGTAATCAAAGCTCAAAACAATAGTAAATTTCTGTCCCATAAAGTCACATATCCTAGATAATAAGAATTTAATCTCACATTTGTAACAGTAAGAGACTGATCACAGAAAAATACTACTTATCTCATAATTCCTTTAAACAAAGGGAACATCTTTAGGTGAGTCTTCTAGAAGTTTGTATAAATTTCTGCACATGTTCTAATTCCAGATTAAAAATAATATTAGATTTCCCATTAAGTTAACACAAAAGAGCTCATAAATTACTGCTCTTCACTAATACAACTGCACTGGAATCCTAATCCTTAAACAAAACAAAGAGGTTACTAACTTTAACCTCAGAAGTTGATGGATTTATGTCCTTGTTCACAAGCTTGTTTATTCTTCTCTAATTATACTCACTTGAAAGAATGAGATATTTCAAGATTTGAATCTTATACATATAAATTCAAACACTAATTTAACTCTTGCTTAGGCCATGAAGTGACTACAGATTCAGATCAAAACAGCAAGATCTCTTCTGCTTTACAACTCATTACAATAATTTAGCAGTAAGTTATCTTGCAAATGAAAATTTTGTAGGCCTCAAAAAAAAATCAAACAAGACATATCTTCTGAAAGTATTTCCCTTCTTTAAAAACAATTTAAAATTTGTTCTGATGTTAAGAAGAATAATCACTAAACTTTTATGAAGAACATTTGTTAGAAATTTTTAAAGTGATAAATATCTTTCCTTTCCACCTTAAAGTAAAAATAAACCTTTAACATTGGAATTTATTTAAACTAAGTTGTGTAAAATGTCCTTAAGTAACATAAATAACTTCCCAAAGTACTATAACAAACTAAATTCCTAGTTGTTACAGAATTCCTAGATATCACAAAGTTCCTTAGTCAAAAAGATATTTGTAATGCAGAAAAAAATTCAGTTTTTATAATGCATAAAAACATACCCATTTAAATTAGCCTTATCACAATAAAAATATTATCAAGCATTTAAAAATTTACTCAGTATTATTTTTTTCTTTCCTTTGTCTTTAAATATATCACTGGAAGTTAGGAAAAACTATTACATTCTGGAATCTCACAAAGATAGTGAATGTGGTAATCCATAAATCTCCAAATTAACATATCTCAAGGATTCTCATTTACTCAGGAATTTCACAACACAGGAAACTTTTACACAGATTTGATAAGAATTTTAGGTGAAACTTCCTCTTAAAAGCAAATAAAACTTGGAAGTTTATTCTAACCCATTCATTCTCCCCTATTTATTTATTTAATTTTGGAGGGGTAACAATTCTTGATCTAACATCTCTAGATTATAAGAGAAATTGCTTTTTTTTCAACAGTATAGCTGATACAATTTGTTTACCAGATTACACCATATAAAAAATCTCAGAAATATAACTATACCATAAACAATTATCAGGTATTTAAAACTTGAAACGGAACCAATTAATTACCTGCTTACAACCAAATATACCTCATTAAATGTTAACAGTTTTCAAATTATCCAATTTTATCACATCCTTTTAAAAGACTAAACCATATGTACCATTTCTACCTCACAATGATCTCTCAAATTTTACAATCTAAGAAAGTTTTAGAAATACAATACAATTTAGAAACATACTAACAACACAGACAATAAACTTCAGATGACATCAGTTGCATTTCCAGATTATCACATATAGAAATTATTGATCTTATTACTCATGGTATTTAAAAACCACTTCAAAGTTATCAGGTATGGAACAATTACATTAAATTAGAGAGATAATAATAATGTTGTCTAACATATGTCATTGTGTTAAGCACTTTGCAATCATTATATCTTGATCCCATAACAACAACCATTATTATTTTCCTTTTACAAATCAGGAATCAGGGCAAACAGAGATAAAATAACTTGCCATAAATTCTGAAACTGGAACAGAGAAGTATGGGGCTTACCAAGAGTAGAAGTTGGCTTCTCACCTCATAATGCTATTGCCAGGCCTTCCAGGGGTTTGGGTGGCTGATGCCAGGGCTTTGCCAGTGGTGATAATTCTTGGTGGCAGGGCATATGGAATCTTATCATAGTTCTGACCTGTCCACTTCTCTCCTCCCCACAGCTGCATAATTTACTGAGGCTGGTGCCGTTTGCAGCTGCTGGGGCAGGCTGGGCAGAATGTACTGAACCTGGACGTTAGTCCCAGGTCTTGCCTAGAAGGGTGGGCTGCAAGATGCCCAGGGGCATAGGGCTGATAGCAGACCATCACTGCTAGTCTGTGTTAGCTGCCCCTCTCCTCCTTTTGCCAGATAGGAAGGCTGATTTAAATTTTCCCTACAATTCTCCAGCATTCTCTTCTCTTTTTCAGTCCCCTTATTGAGATGCTTATCTCTGAGGGGGGGAGTGGGGAATGCTGAGGAATCAGGATTGGAAGGAGGTGTTTTAGCAGAGGGTGAGCTCCTGGAATCACCCCCAGTCTCAGAAGTTTTCTCCAACAGTCCCAAAATGAACAACTTCCCAATTTCTTAATGATTAATCTCAAAACCTTTAGAATCTGCTAAGAAGTCTTTAGCTGTATCTAACTTTTCACTGTAGGTCTAGGCTGGCCAGGCCTGGACCCACAAGAAAGGAGTTTTACAATTTGTTGTTTCCCTAGCTGCAGCCCTTAGAAGTCTTTGGCTGCGTTTAAAATCTTATAAGGTACAGATACAGAGACACAAACCGACAGACAAATTGACAGGACAAATACAATACAAACATAATGACATAGTGCGCACTTAATGACAGAGACAGAGGGAATTAGAGGCTTGTTAGAAAGCCCCCCCACACGAATTGGCTATTATTATTATTATTCTGAGGAAAAGGGGTTGGAGAATTTGCAAGGATCCAAGACCTGATAGTGTAACTGGATCCTGTGAGCCTTCCTCAGAGTGCCCCTGAGATTGCAGATTTAAAGGGGCAAGTCCCAATAAAGTTAAGTTTGGGGATCTGAGTCCCTGTCAGGACCATAGCCTTTAAGGGAAAGGGGAGGGGAGGAGGATTATTTGGAGCCTGGGAAAGAGTGCTGAAGCGGCCTTGCGAGCCTTAAGGGAAGAGGCTTCTGCCTTTCCTTCTCCCCCAGCCACCTCAGCAACCCAATGATGAAAACATTCCCACTCCTGGCTAGATGTTTTGTTGGCCTTTAAACTTGATTTGCTTTTAATATAAAGTAACTTTGACTGGTCAAAAGAACCCCATATTGTGACCAACATAATTTCGGGTTATCTTTAGTTTAACTGACATCAGTGCTAGCAGTACTTGTGATCACCAGATTGGCAATGGCTTGACATATAAGAGGCGGCTGTCTTGTTAGCCGGATTTTTAGTTTCAGTTTCTGAGTGACCCATAGCCAATTTCTCTAGATAGATCTTTACCTGGGGGGATCTAACAGACACAGTAGCCGAAGTTTCTGAACCTCGACTGGATCCCCGACCCCAGAGCTAGCTTGAAGGGAATTTTCTTTCAGACTTCAACCAAACTAGTGGGAGGTCCATGGAAGCTGGTAATAGGAGAAACTTAACCCGACCCCATCAAGGTTAGGACTCCAGGAAAAAAACGGATCCTGAGGCGCCTGAGCCACTAAAGCGTTGCCGAGGTGGGCTGGAGTTTTCTCCCATTCCTTCAGTTCCAATCCAAAGTCATGGCACCATTACTGTTAACCTGAAAGTTTGGTTAAAGAAGGCAAACAAGTTAGGCGATACATGATTATATAATTTATTCTCTTTTAGCTAGTGAATCATGTCAACATGGAAGCCAGAATGTGATTCTGACTCAGAGATTAAGCAAAATGAGAGAGGTTTTATAAAGTTTAGAGTGATCAGACTTAGGATGTCTGCATTACAAAAAATACAGCCTCCATATGTTTGTTTAACACAAAGCATGGGAAAGGAATTTTCTTAATTGAATAAGGTTGTAAATACAATAAAACAGAAGAATGTCAAAGTGTCAATAGAAACTCAAGATAAGAAAAGTCCCATTATTCAGGAGACTATCTGGTCCAGACATCCTGGGCTTAGTTGATGAGTTCTATCTGTTCCTGGAATTTGCTGACACAGGAATGGGTGTTTTTAGTTCACTCAGAGAGAAAAAGATTAATTCAGGCTTTTTGGCCCTTATTGGGGCTCAGTTGATCTGAAATGATTATCAATATGTATGTGTGTATGGGTGGGTGGGTGGGTGAGTGTGTGTGTGCGTGTGTGGGTGTGGGTGTTACTTTACTATATGTATCAAATATATGATAATATGTTATAATAATAATATATATAATATATATCATGTGTTATATAGTAATAATAATATATATGTACCTATTACAAAGGGATGACTCTGATCCATTATACCTTATGTTGCTCAAATTGCACCTATTCTATGACTTAATCACTCACATAATGGATTGTGAATTTGTCAATAAGAAATCAGAAAGAGGGCATTTTCCACCTCTAGCTGTCTTTCTCTCTAAATGTTAACCTCTTATGTACTTCATGGGTACTAACTTCTTCCCAAGATGCATACCATGTCAACCTTGACTCCCTATGCTGGCTCAACACATATAACCAGTTAGTTGCCACATCTTGTGACATCTACCTTCACAACATCATATGCTTTTCATGTGTGAAATTTGGCCTTTTATATTGCCCATACTTGTGAAGCATCATCATTGTCAAAAAGGCTGTGTCTAATGTTACTAAAAGGTGAATGCAAACAATCACTTCTTCCCAAAGGTAAAGAAAGAATACAGTTACTCAGGGGGAGTATATAACAGGTGATAAAAATATTTTATAAAGTAATAATCATGTTGTTACAAAACAGGAAAATGGTAAATTTTGGAGGAGATATGGGAAAATTGGAGCACTAATGCATTGTTGATGGAGTTGTGAACTGACATTCATTTTGGGAGTAATTTTGAACTATGCTCAAAGGGCTATAAAAATGCACATACCATTTGACCCAGCAACAGCATTTCTAGGCCTAAATCCCAAAGAGATCATAAAAATGGGAAAAGGATCCTTGTGTACAAAAATATTTATAGCAGTTTTTTTTGTGTTGCCCAGGAATTGCAAATTGAGGGAATTCCCACCAGTTGGGGAATGGCTGAACAATCTGTGTTACATGAATGTAATGGAATACTTTTGTGCTATAAGACTTCAGAAAAACCTCGAAAGACTTGTATGGTCTGATGCTGAGTGAGCAGAACCAGCAGAACATTATACACAGTAACAGCCACATTGTGAGATGACTAACTTTGATAGAGTCAGCTCTTCTCCACAATGCAAGGATATAAGACATTTCTAAAAGTCTTCATGATGGAAAATGCTATCCACATCCAGATAAATAACTATGGAGTTTGAATACAGATCAAAGAGTGTGATTTGCTTTTTTTCTTCTGTTGTGTTTTGTTTCTTCTTCCTTGTGGTTCCTCCTATTGGTTCTATTTCTTCTTTACAACATGACTATTGTGAAAATAGGTTTAATGTTAAAATATGTTTAATAGGAATGTATATGTAGAGCTTATATCAGATTGTCATTAGCTTTCAACACTCACTTCCTTAAGATTTGGAGTTTTAAATTTAAAAATAAATTAATTAATTAAAAAGAAAAAGCCATGTTCACTTTCTCTCTTCCATGTTCTGTTATCTGAAATGACACTCTATTAAGAGGTACTAATTTGCTGTCAAACCAGAACCTTATGCAATCTGAATTCTGTCTTAAAATTTCTATTGAAATATTATCATTTTGCCTAATCACCACAGAAACAATAAATCTTCCTGAGTTACTTAGAGAAAAAGGTAAAAATAGCCCTGCTGAAGGATTATCACATGCCAACAGTGAGAAATTTAACTTTAAATGAAATACAATGTTCTCCCAAAGACAAGAATATTTTAAATTACAACTACCTATATTTGAGAAATGCAGTATGAACTTTTTAGGTTATTATATCAATTTAATATTTTATTTATTAATGAATGAATATAAATATGTTAAATATTCAGATTGAAATTATTTGAATTTTATGGTTTTTATAGTTATATCACTTCAATGGCAAATGCTTATCAGTTGTCTACCATTTCTCAAGCAATTATGAATGATCTCTTGACCAAAGCTACTGAAATGACTTTGATTCATTGGTGAATTTGTCCTCCTGTACTGGTATGAGAACCTCAGCCTTATTATTGAAGAGATGCAAAATGAAGAGATATGCACTAACTTTCATGGACATGAGCATAAGGAAAATGAAAAGCAACAGGAGGAAAAATCTGCTCATTGGTATGTCTCTATAATCAGGTCAGATTGTATAATTGAGTGAATTAGGATAAAAATAAACCAAGTATTTTTATTTACTCAGTTTAAAGTAGGCTTTTACTTGAGCTTTCCTCAATTTTTCACTCTAATTTTATGAGAAGTTACCAAACTCTTTTAATACCCAAACATTTCATATGCTAGAAGAGGAAATATGGGCAACGGAAAGAGCATTAGGATGGGTCATCCATAGATCTGATGCTTATCAATCAGTCTTTATCTGACCAGCCTGGTCCAATCATTTAACCTCTTAGGGTCTCAATTCTCTCTGCATTACTTAAATGACTCAACTAGATGATCTCTAAGCCTTTTCCATGATTTCTAATTTTCTTGCATTTAGAAATTTATATGTGTATAGTTATAGTTGTGGTGTATAAATGTGGTATTGATCTAGTTGTTGGAGGTGATACAGATGATCTTGTATATTTGGACCCCAGGACATCATCTAAGATTCTCTGTGACAGGGCAGCTGGGTGGCACAGTGGATAGAACACCAAACCTGGAGTCAGAAGGACCCTGGGAAAGTCACTTAACCCTGATTGCCTCACCAAAATAAAAAAAGTAAAATAAAATAAAATTCTCTGTGACCTAAAATTTTGGAAACACATGCAAAGTTCAACCCTCAATTTGAGATCACAATATATTTTAGAACTTCTATAATCTCACTATTTACAGAGAAAATATGCACACAAATCCCACAGCATGAGAAACAATGGAAAAGGATCAATTTTCATCGTGTAGGAATTGTCCACAGTAACAAAATCACAGTCAACCAAAGTGCCAAAGGAATCTCAGTCCATTCCAGCATTTAATATCATCATGACAGAAATTGTTGCTATCTAACTCTATTAGTGAAGATGGAAGACCATCTGGTATATATTTTTGTTAGAGTAGGTAACTTTTTTCTCTTTGAGATCTGTTATCAGTTATTCAGCTAACTTGAATTTTGTTTCTTCCTGTAGAAGCCTAGGTACCTTTAGTTTGTCTTTAAGAATAGCAGGTTGCACTTTATCTGGTAATCTGCACTGTTTAAGATATTTTGCTCTAGCCATTTCACTGTTAATTCATAATACTCTTAAATCTGCATATTGAATATAAGTTAAACTTTACTTGTGGCCTATGACACAAATAGTATGGGAATCCAAACATATTATGGAGGAAAGATTGATGCATTTGGAATCAGAAAATATAGGTTCAAACCCCAGCTTTTATGCTTGATATGTTTATGACTTTGGGCAATTGACTTAAGCATTGTTGGACCTCAATTGCCTCCCATACAAAATTGGGGGTGGAGTGGGTGGACTAGATGACATCTTAGTTCTCTCAAAGTCTAGTCAGCATTAATTTATGGTCAAATATTGTTAGGACTTAATGAACAGCTTAGAGGTGCTATTGAGAGTGTCTGATTTATAACAAATCTTTCTAAGTATGAATAGTTAATTACTGGTTTTAAATGGCTTGTTAACAAGTGGAAGGACTGTCAGTCACAGACTAAAATAAAAAAAGAAAAATGAATCAGGGCAATGGATAGTACAAAGAAAGAACTTGGTGGGGAGTGCACATACCAGTATCTCTTAGAAACAAGAAAACTATTTCTTCCGTAGAAAGGTGGTGATAAACAGAATAAAAACCCTATACATTTTTAGATAATAGAAAATTAAACCATGTATCATCAGAAAAAAATCATTTATCCATTTATCTCAAAGATACTACTGTAACATGTAATGCTGAATGCTGTCATATTTGGTCGCTGTGCAAATAAAGAAAATAGATTGCTAGTTGTAATGCATCCAATAAGTCAATGACAAAGAAATACACAAAACTTTGTTCTATTTTGCTTTTCAGTTTTCTCTTCCTTTAAATTACCACTTGAAGAAGCTAAATTTGGGATTTATGCTTTATATATCCATATACATATAATGCATATATACATGTATTCAATAAATCTTACAATTTTTCCTTGTCTGTAATAAATATTAAGAGAGAATTCTAAAGTTCAGAGTTGGAAAAACTTATACAAACAGATATGGAAGTGAACTAAGAAGAATCAAGAGAACCGTGGTTTCTAAGCACTGATGGCAAAACGTACTGTCTACCTCCTGACAGAGAGCTGATAGTATCAAGATGTAGACATAAAATATTTCTTCGGACAAGATTAATGTGGGAATTCACTGTGACTGAATATGTATATTTGTGACAAGATTTTTTTTTTCTTTTTGGGGAGAAATGATGGGGAGGAAAGCAGGAATTGAGGGAAACAGGGAATAGTGATAGGGCTGCAGGTGGGAAGGGAAGGGAACAGAAGCGAACGGAAGGGAAGTGGAAAAGGGAAAAGGGAATCATTGAAGCAATTACTTTTACTGTAAAAGAAATAACAGAAGTGTGCCAGAAGGAAACATATACAAGCATGAAACTTTAGAAAGTCACTTTTAATTTATTGTATACTGATAGAATAGAATAAATATATATTAAGCATTCAATATCTTCTAAAATCTTTATGAATATTGTATCATTTATTCCTCCCCACCTGGTTAGGTAAGTGCTAGTTATATCTGCATTTTATAGTTGAAAAAAACTAAGGTAGACTAAACTATATGACTTGCTTATGGTCACTTACATAGTAAGTGTCTGAGGCTGCATTTGAACTCAGGTTTTCTGTACAGATTCCAGTGCAAGAGCTCTATCCAGTGCACTATTCTAAGTACTTAAAAAGCAAAGCTAACTTAGAGACTATACACTCACAATTAACTTTCCAATCATATTTTTTCTGTTCTATCCAAAAGTGTAGGCCTTTGTTTGTTTTTTTATTAAAAAAGTGATTATATCTTGATCATAACATTTGTATAGATATATTAATATAATAATCATTACCTATCCTCTTTGTCATCAATAAGTGGTTGCTTTAATAACAGTGAAATTTGAAGTTACATCATATATTGTGAGGATGAGGGGGACTATCCTCTGTTTGGCAGGTTTGATATTCCATGTCACATAAAAATACCAGACAATTGAAGTGACATTCACTCAATCAATGCTTTTATTATCAGCTACATATAGTACAAGTGCAAGGCCTCTCCACAACAACTTCGTGTCTATTACCTTTATATCTTATCTCACATTTCTGTTGCACCCTTGCTTTCCTCACATGTACACATGTATTTGAAAAAAAAAAGACGGAACGAAACAACTTAATTCCATAAATAAATAATCATATAACAGCAGCACACATGAAATGGAATCTTAAATAAGTTACATGTAATTCTTTATTCCCCTAACAAACAACAAAACAAAATAACTAATCAGGAAAATATATTTAGTAATCAAAACTACGTGAGTTGTTCCTAATATACTTTGTTTGCTTATTTTAAAAGCTTTGGGAATATTGTAAGATAGCCACATTTTAGTATACCATATCTTTTGTGAGATTAAATCTGTCTGCTGGGAATACTCCAGCATGGATAGAATAAAGAGTTCTGCAAACTTTGGTGAGGAACAAGTAATCTTTATTAAAGTGTTTATCATTTTTACAGCTGAAATTGGTATTAATATTTCAACAAACAGTACTAGTAAGCCTTATCTTCTTTGTGTTGATTTTAGTTAAGCACTGTCAGCAGTAGGCTGGTTAGGCCAGTCTGCTATTATTTAAGCAGGATAACTTATCTATATATTTTTTTGTAAGCTCGCTTCTAATATGCCAAAGCTATGCTCAGAATTTGAAACATAAGTGAATATCAAAGGGCCTGAAACTCTATAAATGAGACTGACACACTCTTTCTAGGCTTTGGCAAATCATTCTGAAGAGAACTAGTTAATCTTTCCTCCTTGACAAAGCTTGGATAAATCCAACCTTTAAGGCTCATGCCCTCCCTTTCATTCATTTTGTTAACTATATAGTGAATTTGACTGAATCCATTAATGACATCCTGGAAACTGTTAATAAAGAAGAAGAGCCAGAACCGAGGTGTCAAAACTTTGAACTGAAGAGTTGCCTATAGTACCTTGGTTCTGAAATGTCATTTTGGTTCTCAAATGTCATTTTGAAAATGTAAAGTAACCAAACATTCGGATGGATGCACAAGTAGTTGATGGAGGTATTATAGTGAGGGCAGGGTGTAACTGTTATACAAGAACAAAAAATCACAGATTATTTTTGTGTTTGTACATGCACAAATGATGTGCTTACTTTTCTAAAAAGCATTTTATTATTTACAATAACAATAATGGTAATAATATTATTTAGAATGATAATAACAATTACAATAACAGCAACAATAACCAAGCAATTAGAATGTTTGTTAGACCCAAGTTTCTGAGGCTCTGACTTTAAATGAAAGGACCTGGACTTTGAAACTTGCTTCCTATGTGCCCTTGGCCAAATTTCTAATCCTTTCTGGGCCTCAGTTGTGTTATCTATAAAATGGGTTGATTGCCCTGGGTGACAAATCAGATTCCCTCCAACTCTACATCTCTGATCCTAAGTTTCATCCCTGTTTCCATGCAACAAATCCTCAAATATTTAAAGAGAGTTATCATGTTCCTTCTCAGCCTTCTATTCTTTAGACTAAACATACTAACTTCCTTAAAATAATCATCATCTAGTACGAATTTGAGCCCATTCACCTGGTGTACTCCTCTGGAAGCTTTCCAATTTATAAATGTTCTTTTTAAAATATAGTACTCAGAACTCAACATAATATTCCTGAAATAGTCTGATGTTGTCAGAGTACAGTGGAACTATCATCTTTTTTTTTTCCTGGAATCTAAATCTCTCTTAATTTAGAACAACATTACGTTAGTGTTTTTGACTGTCAGATCATTCTGTTGACACATATTATGCTTGCAATCCATTTAAACTCAGATAGCTCTTTTCAGAGAAACATTTCTAACCATTATTCCTTATCTTATACACATTAAGTGTGGGACTTTATATTTGTCATTATTAATCCAAATCATAATGTCTAAATTTACATTATACTTTAAGGTTCACACGTATTATTTCATTTCATCCTCACAATAATGTTGGAAAATAGGTACCATTTTATCCCCATTTTATAAATAAAGAAACTGTGACAAGGGTTAAGTGACTTACCCAGGATCACACAGTTAGTAAGTGCCTGAAGTGAGATTTAAATTCAGGTCTTCATGACTCCAGGTACAGTATACTATTCATTATACCACCTAGCTGTCTATTATTTCATCATATTAGAGTTAGCTTAATGTTCTAGCCTGTCAAGATCATCTTGAATCCTAATTGACATTCAGTGTATTAGTAATACCTTCCAGTTTTGTGTCATTTGAAAATTCCTTAAGGATGTTATTGGAGACAGGGCCCTAAAACAGCACTCTTGTAGTTCGTATTCATTGTTGGGAAGAAAGGACACTTTCAAGTCCTTGAACATTTGATACAAGGAGGTTTACTTTGCCCTAACATCGTGATGATATGCAACAGAATTACAGAGGTACTTAGTTTCTCAAAACTTTGTCTTCCTCATCTCGCGAGAAAAATATATCTGGACAACAGGTATACTCAAGTAAGGTTACTTGAGTATGTTTCAGGAATCCACTACTCTATATCATAACTGGGTTCTATGGACAAGTTAAGATATGATGATGGAAAGCCAAGAGAGATGCACAAGATACAGAAAAATGAGAATTTCTGAACATTCTTACATCTAAAAAGTCAAAGCTTTTACTCTCTGAAATGGCTTACATAGTATCTAAATAGAGAGCTGAACTCTCTACAATCTGGCCCCAGTTCTCATCATTTGACTGAAATTTTCCTAGTCAAAGTCATCAATGATCTTTTAATAGACAAATCTAATGTTTTTTTGTTTTGTTTTGTTTTGTTTATGTTTTGTTTTTTCCCTTTGTTGAAAACTCCTTTACTTTGGAAGCCTCTGACACTGTTCATCCCCATCTTGACCCTGGAAACTCTTCTCCAAGTTTTCAGGGCACTGCTCTCTCTGGTTTTCCTCCTACTTCTCTGACAACTCTTTCTCAGTCTCCTGTGCTAGAACTTCATGCAAGTCATGGTCACCAGTCATGGATCTCCACTAAAACTCTGTCATGGGGTTTCATATTTTCTTACTCTATACTATATCGCTTATTTACATCATCAACTTCCTTGGGTTCAAATATCAACTCTATGCAGATGATTTTCAGATCTCTTTATAGAGTCCTAATGTCTCTTCCAATTTATATTCTCCCATCACCACCTTCGCTTAGAACACCTTGAACTGGTATCTTATAGGCATTTCAAACTGAATATGTTCAAAACAGAACTAATTATCTCTCCAAAACCCCACTTACAACCCTTCCCTCTTTCAAACATCTCTATTCCTTTTGAGGTCACTGCTATCCTTCTGATACTCAGGTCTTCAACCTTGGAGTCATATTCAACTCTTCTTTTGCACTCATTTGATATACCCAATTTTTTGTCAAATATTGTCATTTCTACTTTCATAAGATCTCTTGTATACTGTTCTTTCTTTGCACTCACATAGCAATAACTCTATCTTAGGCACTCATCACATTATGCCTGGACTATCAGGACAGCCTTCTGGTTGTTGTCCCTGACTCAAATTTTTTTCCATTTGGCCAATTCTGCTTTTTAAGGAATTCTTATCCCCCTTGGTTTTTTGGACCTCTTTTGTCATTTGGGTTAGGCTATTTTTTAAGGTGCTATTTTCTTCAATATTTTTTTTGGTCTCCTTTAGCAAGCTGTTCACTTGTTTTTCACTATTTTCTTGGGCCACTCTCATTTCTCTTCCTAGATTTTCCTCTACTTTTCTTACTTGCTTCTCAAAATCCTTTTGGAGCTCTTCCATGGTCTGGGACTGATTCATATTATTTTTGGAGGCTTTGGATGTAGGAGCATTGACTTTATTATCTTCTTCTGTTTGTATGTTTTGATCTTCATTGTCACCAAAGAAAGTTTCTATGGTCTGAAATTTAGCACATTTTACTCACGATCCCAGGCAATTACTTGAGTTTTAAAATCTTTGTTAAGGTAGGGGTCTGCTTCCAGTGTAGAGAAAGTACTATCTCAAGCTTTGGGGGTTTTGTTCTGCCATTTTCAGAGATACTTCCAGGGATCTGTAAATTTTCAGTTCTTCCAAGGTGGTACTATCAAGGGAGATGTTTTTCCTCCTTTCCTGGCCTTTGCTCTAGTTTATGAGTGACCACAAGCACTCTTTCCTGCCTTGGAACTGTGAGGAGGATATCCTCTTTACTGCCACTACAAGCTCTACCATGCCAGCTCTCCTTCTTGCTCCTTGACCACCACCCAGAACTGTGACCCAGATCCAAGCACAGGCCAAGCAAAAGACTCCTGCCTCAGTGCCAGCAAAGAGATCTCTACAATTCCCCTCTGATCAGCCACTTGATTCCCCCTCAGTCTTTGGGCTGAATTAAGGAAGCAGCTTCTGCTCTGGGGCTGTGCTGGGACCAAGCTTCTCTCTCACCATGGTCACAGATTTTTCCTCCTGACCTTTTAAGTTGTCTTTGGCATTTGTGGGTTGAGAAGTCTAGAAACCACCACAGCATGTTCTGCGCCAGGCCCACTGAGGCCTGTTTTGCCTGCACACCCATGCAGAACTGTGCTCCTTTCCCAGCCCGGTGCAATAGACCTTTCCAATCAACCATCCAGGTTCTCTTGGGCTAGAAATTTGTTTCACT
This sequence comes from Phascolarctos cinereus, assembly GCF_003287225.1. Classification (NCBI taxonomy): domain Eukaryota; kingdom Metazoa; phylum Chordata; class Mammalia; order Diprotodontia; family Phascolarctidae; genus Phascolarctos; species Phascolarctos cinereus. The sequence continues at coordinate 202,044,239 of NW_027555958.1, read as the reverse complement.
CTGACTTTTTGTGGGTTCTTCTGCTTTAGAATTTGTTTAGAGCCATTTTTATGGGTATTTGGAGGGGTTTTGGGGAGAGCTCATGCAAGTCACTGCTTTTACTCCACCATCTTGACTTTGCCACTCAAATTTTTCTTTACTCTAATTCATTCCACTTTCAGTGGCCAAAGTACAGCTCTGACTATCTCATCCTGCTACTTAATTAACTCCAGTAGATCACTATTACATTCAAAATTAAATACAAATTGCTCTGTTTGTCATTCAAAACCCTTTACAAGCTTGTCCATTTTTATGATCCTAGGCTTCTTTCATTTCGTTCCCCTAGATGTAATATGTTGATCCTGCAGCTTTGGCCTTCTTGCTTTTCCTTCCACATGAATTTCTACATTCTAATCCTGTACCTTTTGACTGGAATAGTTTTTCCTCATCTCTAATTCCTGGGTTTCCTGGCTTCCTTGAAGTCTCTGTTCAATTCCAAATTTCACTTAGAGGTCTTCCTCAGTCTCCCCCAGGAGTAGTGAATTTCCTTAATAATTACCTTCCATTCACACCACTAACAAATTATATATACACAGTTGTTTTCACTTTATCTCCCCCACTAGAATGGGAGGTCCTTGAAAGTTGGGCCTGTTTTTGTCTTCCTTTTCCTGATGCTTAAAATCGTTCCTGGGATATAGTAAGGGCTTCTTAAATTTTTGATTACTGACTGACCTACTGTTGGGAATTTTCTGCTTGGTCTTGGAAAAATGGGCAGCAATGAGTCATATAATTGACTGAGGATGAAGCTTTTTGTTGTCAGTTGAAAAACTTCAAACTGACTTCTTTTCTTATAGATAAAGCACATCTGCTTCTTTCCTATGAATGTATCTGTAAAGTTGGGAAATACAATGATTTGTTTTTAAATTATAGTTAATAAAAGTCAATACCCTACAGATTTCATTGATTGCTGGAATATTTACCATATTGACTTTGAGTGACTTTTTTCATACATATATACACACGTACATATATACATATACATATATGTATACAAGAACATACATGCACATACACACATGCACATATACATATGCATGTATATGTGTATATATAGCTATAGCTATAAATATAGACATGAATATGGATATAGATATGAATATAGATACACATATATGCATGTGTACACATGTGCATATATGTACACATACATATACGTGTAAATATATCATGGACATGAATCCATGGAACATATAAGTACATGGACTTGATTTTATTCTCAGAAAAATATGGTCTGTAACCTTTTCTCACTATATAGATTAACCATCATATTAACTAATACAACAAGAATAACAAAGAATTTTTATTAATCAATCATTTTTTGCAATCTCCGTATTTGTATCCCCAGCATCTAGCATCATGCCTGGCATATAATAGACATTTAACATGTTTATTAATTAGATATGCACTTATTAAACACTTAATATGTACAAAGCTTTATGCTAAGCGTTGGGGGTATACAAAGATAAAATAATCTCTACCCTTAAGGAACTTATATTCTAATGAAAGAGAAAATCTATAAATCTGTGAAAAAATACACAAAATTAATACAAAGTCATTTAAGGCAGAGTGACTATGATGTTTGAGATTTGCAAAGCTCAACTTATTCCATAATTACCTCACTCACTTGAAACATTGACATTTAATGAATACAGGCATTAGTATACCCTTCTAAGTGTGAGCTTCATGAAATCTGAGACTGTGTTGCTTGTGTCATTTGTATTCCTTCTACCTATCTTTGTACCTTCTACATTGTAGATGTTTAATAAATATTTATTGAATTATGAGGAATCATCTAGAAATAACTTTATCTACCAGAACTAGTACTAATATTCAGGCACGTACACTCTCAGTTTAGTTCTATAATAATAATAATAATAATTATTATTATTATTATTAATGCTGTTGTTTTTCCCACTCTAGATTACTTGCTTCTTCCTTACTCCTCTTACACCAGGAAGCTCAGTGGTATAGGGGATAATGCAAGGCCTAGAGCAAGGAAAATTAAGTTCAAATTCAGCCTCACTAGCTGTTTGACCCTGTATGAGTTATTTAACCTTTGTTTTTTTCAGTTTCCTCATCTGTATACAAAGGATAATAATAGCACCTTCTTCCCTGGATTGTTGTGAGGATCAAATGATATAATAATTGTAAAGTGCTTAAGCACAACACTTGGCGCATAATACTTTATAAATATTAGCTATTATTTTTCTATTTTATTGAATTTTTCTAAGAAAGACAGATTTTAAACTCCAACTTGTTATTTGGCCATAATCACCTTTAAATATTTATAAGATCTTCTGTCTACTTTTATGACCAGTAGATTGAAGATGGTTAAGGTAGCTAAAAGACATAGGACCCAAGCCGTTTTATTAGCTTTATTTTTAGAACTGAGGCATATAGCCCTATAGTATATTTTTATTAGACATTAAAGTCTTTAACATCACCTAATTATAAAGGTTAAAATTACACTCACAAAATTTTAATAAAAACAAAGGTAGGCTATGAGGCAACACAATGTGACATTACCCCAAAATGCCTAATCTAGCAATTTGGGCATTTACCAGGAAGGTCACAATTAAAATGATATAAAGAGAATGGAGATGCAGGGCAAAAAGAAAGATAAAGAAGAAAAAAGGGATATAGAAAGGAAAGAGAGGATGTTTTAACCTGGGGAAGGGAAGACTCAAGGCATGATAGCTGTTTTTAAGTATTAGAAGAACTATCATGTGAAAAAAAGGATTACATTTGTTCTGGCACAAGAGAATAGAGTTAGTTACAAAGATGACATAATTATAGGAGTCCAAGTTTGACTTGACATCAGGAAAAAAGATCCCTGACAATTTTATTAAAGTAAAGTGGGGCACTTAAGATATGATTGGTGCCCCTCTTTAGAGACATTAAACAGATGATAGATGATAACTTCTGAGTATATTATACTGGAGATTTTCTTCACATGCGAACTACATGATTACCAACTCTAAAACTTTCTAATTATGGGAGAGAGTAGAAGACACTCTTGATATATGAGGTAGCCCAGAGGCACTAAGTAGCTTCCACTGCTGCTTTTTAACAACTGTTTGGCCGAGGGGCAGAGCCAAGATGGCAGTGACTTGCTTAAGCTTTCCCTCAAACCCCTCCAAATACTCATAAAAAATGACTTTAAACAAATTCTGAAGCAGCAGAACCCACCAAAGGAAAGAGGGAAACAAATTTCCAGCCCAAGACAACCTGGATGATTGATCAGAAAGGTGTATCATGCCAGGCTAGGAGCACAGCACAATGCAGCATGGGTGCGCAGGCCGCAGAACCTGGAGCAGGCTTCAGAGGAGTGAATCACGGGCAGCTATGGAGGTTTCCAGATTCCTCAATCCACTAACGTCAAAGACAACTTAGAAGGTCAGTGGGAAAATCTGTTTCTGTATGTGCTGAGAGAGGAAGGTGGGGTTTCAGCTCCATTCCCCAAGAGCATGGCCCTGGGGTGGGCAGCTGCTTCCCGAGCTTCCAGCCCACAGACTGAGGGGGAATCCAGTGGCTGATCAGACAGGGATTGCAGAGATCTCTTTGCCAGTGCTGAGGCAGGAATCTCTTCCTTTGCCCATGTGTGGATCTGGGTCACAGTTCTGGGTGGCAGTGCTGGGGTGAGGAGGAGCACTGATGTGGTGGAGCTTGTAGTGGCTGTGGAGAGAAACCACTCCTTACAGTTACAGGACAGAACGGAATACTTGTGGTCACAGGCCAGGAAAGGAGTAAACACCTCGTCCCTTATCGTACCACTTTAGAAGAACTGAAAATTTACAGGTCCCTACAAGTATCTCTGAAAAGAGCTGTACAAACCCCTGAAGCTTGGGACAGTACACTCTCCACATTGGAAGCAGACTCTTACCTTAGCAAAGAGTTTAAAACTGAAGTAATTGGCTGGGATCATGAGCAAGCAGTGCAAAAAGAGTCAGACTATATTTTCTTACTTTGGTGAAAAAGATCAAAATATACAACCAGAAGAAGACAACAAAGTCAAAGCTCCTACATCCAAACCCTCCAAGAAAAATATGAATCAGTCCCAGGCCTTGGAAGAGCTCAAAAGGAATTTTGAGAATCAAGTAAGGGAAGCAGAGGAAAAACTGGGAAGAGAAATGAGAGTCATGCAAGAAATTCATGAAAAAAAAGTCAACAGCTTGCTAAAGGAGACCCAAAAAAATACTGAAGAAATAACACCTTAAAAAATAGCCTAACCCAAATGGCAAAAGAGGTCCAAAAAGCCAATGAGGAGAAAATGCCCTAAAAAGAAAAATTGGCCAAATGGAAAAGGAAGTCCAAAAGACTTACTGAAGAAAATACTTCCTTAAAAATTAGAATAGAGCAATTGGAAGACAGTGACTTTATGAGAAATCAAGACACTGTAAACAAATCCAAAAGAATGAAAAATTAGAAAACAATGTGAAATATCTCATTGGAAAAACAACTGACCTGGAAAATAGATCCAGGAGAGAGAATTTAAAAATTATTGGACTATCTGAAAGCCATGATCAAAAAAAAGCCACCTAGACATCATCTTTCAAGAAATTATCAAGGAAAACTGCCCTGATATTTAGAACCAGAGGGCAAAATAGAAATTGAAAGAATCCACAGATCTCCTCCTGAAAGAGATCCCCAAAGGAAAACTCCTAGGAATATTATAGCCAAATTCCAGAGTTCCCAGGTCAAGGAGAAAATATTACAAGCTGCCAGAAGGAAACAATTCAAGTACTGTGGAAACACAATCAGGATAACACAAGATTTAGCAGCTTCTACATTAAAGGACTGCAGGGCATGGAATATAATATTCCGGAGGGCAAAGGAGATAGGATTACAACCAAGAATCACCTACCCAGTAAAACTGAGTATAATCCTTCAGGGGAAAAAATGGTCATTCAGTGAAATAGAGGACTTTCAAGCATTCCTGATGAAAAGACCAGAGCTGAATAGAAAATTTGACTTTCAAATACAGGACTCAAGTGGAACATGAAGAGGTAAACAGGAAAGAGAAATCATAAGAGACTTATTAAGATTGAACTGTTTACATTCCTGCATGGAAAGATGATATTTATACCTCTTGAGACCTTTGTCAGTATTAGGGTAGTTGGAGGAAAAAAATTATATGTATGTGTGTGTGTAGATATATATATAGATATATATAGGCACAGGGTGAGTTGAAGATTAAGGGGTCATATCTGGAGAATAAAATTAAGGGATGAGGAGGATTATACTCAGAGAAGAAGAAAGGAGAGGTAGAATGGGGTAAATTATCTCACAAAAAAAAAAAAAGAAGAAAAGTCTCTTACAGTGGAGGGAAACAGGGGAAGGTGAGAGGGAATGAGTGAATCTTATTCTCATAGGATTTGGCTTAAGGAGGAATAACATACACATTCAATTGGGTATGGAAATTTGTCTTACCTACAAAAATAGGGAGAAGGGGACAAGAGAGCAGGGGGATGATAGAGAGGAGGACAGATTGGAAAAGGGTGTAATCAGAAGTAAATACTTCTGAGGAGGAACAGGGTCAAAAGAAATAATACAATAAATGGGAGGGCAGAATAGGATTAAGGGAAATAGAGTTAGTTTTTCACAACATGTCTACTATGGAAGCATTTTGCATAACTGTACATGTACAAACTATATTGAGTTGCTTGCCTTTTCAATGAGGGTGGGTGGGGAGGGAGGAAGAGAGAAAATTTGAAACCTAAAGTTGTAAAAACATATGTTCAAAAAAAAAATTTCCACATGCTACTGGGAAATAAGAAATACAGTAAATGGGGTACAGAAGTCTATCCCGCCCTACAGGAAAATAGAAGGGGAAGGGGATGAGAGAAGGGGAGAGAGAATGAAAAGAAAACAGACTAGGGGAAGGGATATTCAGAATGCATGCTGTTTTGGGGTGGGGGGAGGGGTGAGATAGGGTGAAAATTTGGAACTCAGAAACTTGTGGAAATGAATGTTGAAAACTAAAAATAAATAAATTTATATTTCAAAGTCAAAAAAAAAAAAGGAAAAAAACCAAATCAACTACTGGGCCTTTATGTTACTTTTAACTTTCAACCCTGAAAGTTTACATACAAAATTCAAGTCTTGAGCTTGAATAGAGGAAGGCTCTGTTCATGCCAAATGAATACATAGTGAGCATGATCAATAAACAATTTTCTCTCATTACCTCTTTGAGTATTTGCTTGTAGTTAAAATTTCCTTCATTATGTGAAATATGTCATAGAAGAGCATCGTCTTCTCCAACTGTTTCTTGTCAGTAAAGCTCCACAGTTCTGTATATCAATGTAACTAGTAGCAAAGAAGATTCCTTCAACTTGGTAGAAGTCAGTGAGGCCTATGATGACCCAGTCTAGTGGATAAAAGTTATTTTATCAGGCATTTAGGCAGCTTTTTTATCCGCCCAATATCAAGGGCTATCAATTCTCATAAGGAAGTTCTCCACGATTTCATGGTGGGTTGGAGAATTCAGTTCTGCTTTCTGCTCACTTCCCTCTTCACTCTGACAGTATAAGAAAAAAATATAAATAAAATAAAATGAGATGGAGAATTTGTAGTCTATACATCTCTATAGGATGAAATTGTGCTCTTTTTTGTGAAATTGGGGGAATAAGGATAATATTTAGGATTTTTTGGATACGCTTTGAACATGAATTTAAGTGGTAGTCTACCTCTATGCATAGGAATCTAGAATAGAAGAAATGCACTGTAATGAACTTAGGACAGACATTTTTAAGTTTTATTGTATGAAGTCTAATTAGGTTCCAACTGGTGGAAAAAAGCCCCTGGCTTTCAAGTCAGAGGACATAGATTCAAATCTTGAATCCAATGCAAGTACTTATGTGACTTTAGACAAATCATGTCACTTCACCACATCTCAGATTCATCATCTTTAAAAAAGAGATGTTTGGACAAAATTATTTTCAAAGTAGTTTTTTTCCTCTATGTTATAAATATTTAATATGCCTGAAAAGAATGATTAAGGCTTCTATCATTTAAACTCCATGGGATAAATACATTTAGACATGCAGTTTAGTTATGAAACATTCTCATGGACTATGTTTTAGTGAAGTCAAACCAAATTGTAAGAGAGTGTAACCATTTCCAAGCTCCAGCAACTGAGCAATGACAAGATTTATCAAGCATCCTTAGAAAGTAAGCCAAAAACTGCTATTGATAGAACAAAATATATTTAGTGTCTCAGTACTATTAATGACATTGAATAATATCCCCAAGGGTACACCATCATTGTCCCTTTTTTAACTTTGCTTTTGATAACAAGTAGAAGAAGCAGAATTAAATTTATTATAGGACCAATAAGAAAAATGAAAAGAAAAAGCCCACTCAGCTGGAGATATCATCTGTAATGCTCTTGTTATAACCCAAAACAGGTCAAGATAAGAGTCTCTAGATGTGTGTAAGAACAATGAATTAGGAACTGAAAGTTAGATCACTGGGTTGGCCTCAAGAAAGAAGGTGAGTGGATAGAACTGGTCATTATTAAATTGGAGAGCATTTCCATTCTCCACATATTTTTTTTTATGCAAAACCTTCTGAAAGATTCAGACTACAATTTTTGGTCAGAAACTTGTACTTTTATCCAAAACACTGATGTCTTCTGCCCCACTCTTTCAACGCTCATTCTTACAGAAAGTTGCTTAGAGAATTATAGGCACCATAGGAACATAAAATTATTGGATTTAGACCCTGAAGAGATTTTAAAACCATTAGGCTAATATCCTAATTTTAAAGTGAGGAAATGAAATTGAGAGGTGAAATGACTTGTCAAAAATCATATAGCTCTCAATTTTCCACTCAGTTCTTATTTTCTGTGTGTGTGTGTGTGTGTGTGTGTGTGTGTGTGTGCATTTTATTGGGCCTTTAATCTTGTAATCTCTTTGTTGTGGAGAACACCAGTTGTGAAGACACTTTCTAGTAGTTGATAATTTGTGGTCTTAGAATTTTCTTAGGTACTGAGTGGTTAAGGAATGGGTCATACATCTAGTACATGCAAGAGACAGGATTTGAACCCATGACTTCCTTATTCCAAGGCTAGTACTCTACTCATTATACTATTCTAATTCTTTTTAATACTAAGAATTCAGTACTAATTTCAATTCAAATAATTATAATTATAGTTTATTATATAATTATGCTTAAATAAGTGAATTGAGGGATGTAAATAGGGGCTAGATTTATGATTTCTTCACTAGACGCGTCTCCCAGATGAGGAAACTCTTCTTGACAATGCAGTTCAACACCAAAGAGTTCCCTAGAGTGTTGAGAGATTAAGTAATTTGTGGAGAGTCACACAGCAAGTACATCAGAAGAAGAACTTCAACCTAGCTCTTCCTAGCTTTACAATTATTGAATTCATTTGAACCTTACGACAACCCTGGGAAGCAGGTGCTATTATTATCCCCATTTTGCAGATAAGGAAACTGAGGCAAAAAAAAAGGTTGATTGACTTGCCCAGGGTCAGACAGCTAGGAACTGTCTGAGGCCTAATTTTAATCCAGATCTTCCTGACTGTAGGGCTGGCAGTATATCCACTGTGTCACCTAGTTGCCTTATGTAAAATATTATAAAACAAAGAGAATGCAGAGCAAAGAAAACACTAGAAACCCTGTTTCAATGCCAATATTAATAGACAATATAATGTATTAAGATTTATGTTTATCATTTGGGAAACTAAATTATTCTTTAAAGCTAACTGCCATTCTAATAGGTATTTCTTGTATACTGTAAAATGTGGGCATGAACTAAAGAATATCTTTTACTATTTTAACAATCCATTATTTCATCGGTGGAATGATTCTCCACTAACAGAGATCATAATCCTCTTTCTTTTTAATGTCCTTTGAGTAATGTTACATTTCAGTCAACCTGGTGACAAACCTCTCTGAATTTGGCTTAGCAGACATCCAAACCATTCCAAAACCTGTATGTGAAGTCCTTCCAACTTGTTAAAAGCTACCAGAACTTTTATTCTGCTGGCATAGTCATAAAGATCTTAGGATATCCTCCACACTCAGAGGAGGCAACAGAATAGGACTTAAGTGGAATATATCCAAAGTAGTTAAATAATGAAATGTTTTATAAACCAATTTTTATAATGGTTTTAAAATGGTATGTAAAACTATTTTATAAATTTGTTAATGTGGTGTATGTAGCTAAAAGTCTAATGTCATGGGTTCTGATTAGCTTATTTAGCCATATAAAATTATTCAAACATGGTAATTAATGAGCAATTAAGCAATTATTGTGTATATGTGACTATGTCTGTGTCAAACTTTATTCCTATATCCCTATCTGTATCATGATAGTAATAACTTCTTTTGGAGGGATGGGACCAGAACCAGTGTCTGCTTTGGGGAGAAAGCTTCAGGTAAGGAAGGTACTCTATCAAGGCATATAAGCATCTTCTTTTCAATCTGTACTTTAAGAAGGTGGCCTACAGTTAACTAAATTGCCCAGGATCACACAGCCTTAATGTATCAAAAGTAGGACTTAAATGAAGATCTTCTTGACCCTGAGAATAGCACTTTATCCAGCACACCATACTGCATAATAATAATAATAATAATAATAGTAATAATAATAATAATGTATATTATATAGCATATGCATATAATGTTTTATAGAAAATATTAGTGACATTCTTCTCAGAATTATGTCTGTGTGCTCCCTTAAATATTATTAAGTTAGAGGAAGCAATTTTTAGGTTTAAATTACACTGCTAATCTGTATCCTTTAACATGAAAGGACAAATGCCAGTTCCACAATGAACACACATGGCAAATAGCAAAATGAAGATGTTGGACTAAATAATTTCAATGGACCCTTCAACCTATAAATCTACAACCCTATGCAAATGGCAATATTACTTAAAGTAATTTATTACAAAACTCTATTGAGAAAAGTACTTTATGAATCTTAATGTAGTTTATAATTCTGAATTATTTTCATATGTAACTTGAATGCAGAAGTTATTTTTGCATATGCCTATTTTTTTCTGTCAAAGAGGTCTTGTTTTAAATATGTGAATTATACTCTGTGCTGCCTTGTATTCAGACTATATATCAAGCCTACTAGAATAGAATCACACGATTTGATAGTTAGAAAAGATTTCAAAGACCAGCTACTTCCAATGAAATGAGTGCCTACTATAAAATAACCAAAAATTTGTAATCCGGTCTCTGAAGACCTCCAATGAGGAGAACCCACCACCCATCAAGGCTATTCCTTTGGACAGCTTTTGGACAGCTCTAATTAATTAAAAGGGTTTTATTTATTTATTTTTTCCCAGACATTGATACTGATCATATTTCTTTGTTACTATCACCCAATTTTCCTAATTCTGCCCTCTTGAGTCAACTGAAAGAACTCTTGTCACTCTCCTACACACTATCCCATCAGATATTTGAAGACCTCTACATACCTGTGTACAAAGATATCTAGGCCCTACAAAACCATCAACCATATTTTATTTTTTCCAGGCTAAATGTGTCTAGTTCCTTCATTCAGTCTTCACATAGCATGGTCTTAAAACTTTCATTAGCCTTGTTACCCTCTTCTCGATTATTTCTAGCTTATCAATATCTTCTTTAAAACATGATATTCTGAAGTGAATAAATGAGTTCTGAAGATGTGAAAGTATGTAGTATAAGACTATCATCTCCTTATTCCTAGAAGTTTTGTGCTGCCCACCCCTTGCAGCCTATGATAACAGCCATTTTGATTTATCTTGCTTGCTTGACTTACTGTGAAATATCATGCTAAAAATCTCCATTTTTAAAATTTCTTTAAGAACAACTGTTCTGTTTTCATGCCTTTGTCATCTATTTCTTATGAAGTTGAATAGTTTTTATTCTCAGGTGAAATGATTTGTGTTTAGTCCCATTGAATGTCATCAATATATAAATAAATTCAGTGTATTGCTTTAGCCCATTAAGATCCTTTTGGATGCTGACGTTGACATCCAAGCAAGTTAGGTGGTATAATATTTAGATCCCTTATCTTAGAGTCAGAAAGATCTGAGATCAATTCTTGCCTCATGAACTTATTAACTATGTGATTCTTTGCAAGTCAGCTAACCTCTGTTTCTTCGTGTATCACAATTGGATAATAATAGCATCTACCTCATAGTGTTGTTTTAAAGATCAGGTGAGGTATTATGTGTAATGCACTTTGAAAACCTTAAAGAACTATGCAAATTTCAGCAATTATCATTGTTATTATTACTCTTTAAGCTTGTTATTTATCTCTACCAGTTTTTTTCTTTCCAGCCAAAAACAAGGTTTATTAAAGATCCACCATATTAGCCAGAGTCTTAAGGAATATGAGTGTCTGTGAGGTTGTGGCTAGATTGTAAAAATCTGAGCAGTGGCTAGATTTTAAGAATCTAAGCACCTTAATTTCTCTCCATTTCCTTCTCAAGAATAATATGTGATACAACAATATACTAATCAAACATTTTCCTATAATTTAAGAAAATGCAGCATTCTTGATGACATGTTCTTGATGAAGCCAGATTTGCTCTTTTTAATCACTACTTTCTTTTCCACATATTTACCAACTCTGACTTTTTTTTTCTAGACCTTCTCCCCCTATGCTGCCCAGGAATTGAAGTTAAACATATTAACCAATAATTTATGGTCTTTGTTCAGCTCTTATTTTTTTTATTGGGACAACATTTTTCCTTCTCATTTTTATTGTTTCTCTCTTGTTTTCTATTATTTTTCAGATATCATTGACAGTGATTAAAGAGTCCCGCCTGCAAACCCTTTCATGGACTTAGTTAACCTGACCAAGTAACTCGAATTCACTGAGGGCAGCTAAGTACTCTTGTATTAACTCCTTATTTATCTTGGCTATAAGCTTCCTTTTAGTCAAAGTTTTTTTCTGCCATTTGTAGTGTTGCAATGTAAAGGTCATATTTCTTAGCAGAGAAAATAGATATGAAATAAGCTTTGCCTTCTTTCTGTTGCCAGTTATTATCATCCTATCTATCTCAAGCAAAGATCCCATTCCTGTTTTCATCCTTTCATCCTTTACTTCATCATTTACTTCAAATAGTTTCCTTCACCATCTTTGAATCATTCTATCTTCTATATATTTCTTTTTTTTTTCTTTGAATATAAAGTCATCGTAGAGTACTTTGTGCAGTCACCTCGTGGGAAGAGTGTGGGACTCGGACAAAATTAACAAGTAGGTTCTACACCAGGGGCCATCCCTTGACTCACTTCTAAAAGAGGCCAATTCACTAAATGCGCATTGCCTCACTCAAAGTGAGAACTTGAAAAGACCTTAGCTTAAAAGGGCCAGGGTCTCCCAATGCATCTTGAGCATTCTCTAGTCTTCCTGATGATTATCTGGTCACTGGATACAGATGGTTCTGGAGGAAAAAGTGAGGCTTGTGACCTTGCACAGCCCTCCCTCACTCAAATAAAAGTCAATTGCAAGTCATGTTATCATCTCCCTGATATCATGGTTCTCTTCAAGAATGAAGAAAAAACACAACTCCAGTTTATGATGTACTGACTAGGTGATCATTCTATGTACCTCTCTAAGCCTCTGTTTCCAGATTTATAAAGAGGGTGATAATTATTGTTTTACTTATGCCGTAGGTTTGCTGTAAAGAAAGCACTTTACACAGATTAAGTTCTGTAGCAATATGAATCATTAATTTTGCAGAGCTAGTAAAGGGCTAAGGGAGAACCTAAAAGCTAGTTCTCTTTCATCCTAGCACAGTGTTTTCCTACAATACACAGATGCTACCTTCATGGCAAGTTCAATGTCTCTACGTAGAGTCCTTTTGTCTAGACCTCCTTTTATAGCTGCCTTACTTACCTTCCCCTCTTTCTGAGACTGATAATCTGAGACCTTCCTGAAGCTAATAAAAGTTTTGTCAGAAATATGACTTTATTATTAGTTCCAAAACCAGAAGAGCTTAAAGAGAAATAACTTAATGACAGCCACATTTTACTTTTAATTAAAATCAATGCTTTTTAAAAAAAATATTGTGCTCCATTTAGATATTAAATGTCATAATATGCCAGATCTCATTATGCGTTCAATTTTTTTTAGACTTCCAAACATGATGTGCAGAAAAGGTCATAAAAACCAAATGATCAGCATTACTGAAGTCTAATTTAATTATTTTCTTTTGGTCAAAGGAACTTATAAAGGAATTAATAGTATTGAAATTCTCAGTCTTTCATGCAATTTGACCATTGTAGAAGAATCACTGATATCTTTAGTAAACTAAGAAGCTTCAGCAATGACTTTAAACAAAATCATTAGTTCAATAAGATTGATATCTCATAAATAAGAATGTAAATCCAATAAAAAACTAAATGGCATCTCCCATTCACATTACATCTCATGGTTTCTTGAAAAATGAGCAGAGATGAGACACTTAATTTGCCTTCCTTCATAAATTTCAGTATCACAGACAGGTATAGAGTGGCAAGGAGAGGTGATATTTTCATTAACTTACCCAAACTTTTTATAAAATAAAAACTCAAAAAACAAAACAATTCTTACTTCAGCCCATTTTTTTCTTACAAAGGGGAAAATGAAATAGTTAAAGGAAGCCATAGCCTTTTTAAAAAAATATTTAACTATTCAATAACATACTATTTCCTCTCGCAAATATGCATACTTCTGTTAAATTTAAGTATAGTGGATAGAATATGTGTCTATATACGTATACACACATACACACATATACATATAATATATATCATACACACACATATATATATACATATGCACATTTCCAAATAACTGAACATTTCAGAAGAATTTGAATCTATTGCTAGAAAGAGCCTTAAAGATCATAATAGTCCAAAATCTTCATTTTGAAGGTAAAGAAACTGAGGCCTCAAGAATTTACAAAAATTATCCCATTTGTTCCTCCCAACTGTACTGGAGTAGATTAATTGAGTATTATTATTATTATCCCCATTTCACAGTTGAGAAAAGTGATGCAGACAGAGGGTAAATGATTTGCCTAGTCAGAGAGCTAGTTAGTGTTGGAGGGCAGTTTTGAATTCAAGACTTCCTAACTCCAGGCTCAGAAATCTATCTACTGATCATCTAGCTTGCATAATAAAGGAATAGGAACCTATGTCCTGTCAGTCTCCTCTACATGTTTCCCTATAGCAAATAGGAAAATAGGTGAAAACATACTATGCTAAGTTTATGCATGGATAGTAGGAGCTAGATTGCACATGGAGAAATTTCTTGAGGTCAAGGACTGTCTTTTGCCTTTTTTATTGTTATGTTTTTTAATTTTTTTTAATCTATGTTACTTAGTGTTGTGCCTATCGCAGAGTAGGAGCTTGATAAAGTTTAATGATTAATTGATTGATAACTCCTCAAAGACAGAGAGACTTGTCTTTCATGTGATTTCAGCACATATCATTAAAATGAAGTGGAGTCAAGATAAGTCAAGATCATGCATATCTAGGAATTTGGACTTGATGGCAGAAAATTTGTAATCCCAAGGACCACATAAACCACAGTATAAGGACAACAATGCATTCCACAAGTTGGGCATAATCTGAGTTCAAAAGGAGAAAGGGCTTTCTTATCCATCAAGAAGCTAATTGGCAATGTATAGAACCCTGGGTCTGTATTCAGAAAGATTTGATTTCAAAAAGGGTCCCAGATCTTTACTAGCTGTGTGACTCTTGTCAAATCATCTACCTGCTTTGTGCCTCATCTTCCTCAATTTAAAACAGGGATACTGACAGAACTTACTTTCCAGTGGTGTTGTGAGGATCAAATGAGATACTAATTGAAAGTGCTTAGCACAGTGTCTGGCACATAGTGACACACAATAAATCACATATTTTTATGTATCTGTCTATCTATCTATCTAGAAAATAAGTTAAAGTAGAAAGTATACAGCATTTGAAATCAAAAGACATTGGTTAGAATCCTGGATCTCCTACTTAAATATTTATCTGACTTTAGGAAAATTATTTAATCTACAATTTCTAAGGCCTCATATAACTTTAAATCCTTTATTGAATGCCCATTCTTTGTGTTCTCCCTAAAATGAAGGGCCTTAAATGGCTGAAAGAATAAAAGTAAAACCCTGCTCTAATGGAATGTTAAGGTTTAACAAGAAATCATCACTTTTTGTGGATCACCACCTGCTACAGAAATCTTTAAATCATTAATGTTGATATAATTTGGTATAATATAATTCTAAATTATTATTAAAATTGATTATGGATACACACATGGCACATTTATGCAGTATGAATTTCTCCTGAGCAGCCACACATGGAAATTACCTGGTCTTAAGTGAAAACTTGGATGAAATAACCAGAACTAAATTAGTTGAGTGAGTGTGTGTGTGTATGTGTGTGTGTGTGTGTGTGTGTGTGTGTGTGTGTGTTTGTATTTCAGAACGTAAAAATCTAGAGAAGGGATTCAAACTCAGCCGATCAAAGACCTAAGAAATTTATCCAGTAGAATCTAAGCTGCTGGCTATTCTTATTCTCTTCTCCAATATGACCAGTTCAACATTTTGCTATATTCCTTTTTTTAAAAAAACTTTTTAAATTTAAATTTCTTTATGTTTAGTACAGAGATGACATATACATATGTATGTGTATATGCACATACACATACGTATACACGTATGCATATCAGTGCTACAATAATTAGAATAATGGTATCAGTGCATTGTGGTGGACTTTGCAGCAAATATGTGATAAAAGTCTAATAGCATCCACTGTTTTGTTAGCATAGGCTCACAAAACATACTGCATGGCACTTTATTGTTGTTGTTGACTTTGAATAAATGAAAAAAACAAACAAAACTTTAAAATACAAAAAAGTTCTATCTGGATTCAATTCACTTTCATAAGTTTTTGAGTTTTAAATTTTCTCCCTCCCATTTTTTCCCCTCTCTCCCCCATCCTGAGATGGCCTACAATCTGATACAGGCTCTACATATACATGCATGTGAAGCATATTTTCTCATTAGTCATTATGTACAAAACAATTAGAACTAGTGGGAGGAAGCACGAAAATGAAGCAATAAAATAAAAAAAAAGAAAAGGAGATCAAATAGTACGCTTCTATCTGCATTCAGACTCCATATTTCTCTCTCTGGGTGTAGATAGACATTTTGCTATATTCCAAATGCCTAGGAGAACCTAGCCATCAGTGTTCCTTTCTCCTTGGCCCTTCTTTTGACTATCTGCTTAATGCTTTCCTCCATCACCGATATCACTACCCCTGAAGTGAACTTTCCTGATAGCCATCTAGTCTAAGTCTTTTCAAGATTTGGGAGAAGTAAATCCTAGATATTGCCAAAATGTTGGGTAGAGAATTAGAGGACAGTAGTTTTACATTTGAATGTCTATAACTTTATTCTTTTGTGGACTCCCCAATAGACACCATAACTTCTACAAACCTTAAGAGCTATGGTGGATGAATTTATGGTCTTCATTACCTCTGGTGTCTGGAAAAAAAATCATAATAAATCATCAGCACTTTGATTATAAGACTGTCTGTATTTACCTTCTTGAATAAAAAGGATAACAGATACACATCCACTCTACCAGGCTATCTATTTTGGTATGATTTACCAGAATATAAATTGTGCTAGCAAGACTGGAAAAAAAAAAAAAAACTTGAATCCACTTCCAGGTATTGGAAGAAGATTTTAGTGGAGACTGAGAATATTGATTTTAAAATGTAAATTTGCAATTTAGGTTGAGGTATCTTATCATGCAATTTTATACATTGGATTGTGAAACTGATTATTTTAAAATAGTGCCATTTTATATGTATCTATTTAATACTTTATAGATCAGAATATCTGCTTTATGTACCCTCTCTAATGAAATAGATTTAAACCCTTTATAACTCAGTACAGATCTTTCAAGAGATGAATGTGCCCCCCAAAAAAAATTCATTTCAGGGAGCCAATATGGTGATGAACCTTTCAAGCCGAAGTTGGTCTTTAGACATTAACCAACCCATATATGGGGGCTCTTAGACTTTCTAGTACCTTGCCAAAGGAATAGAGGGTGTTAAAAATCACATAGTTCTAAGATTCCAAATATTAATTTAGTTATTGATGCACCAAAACAATACTATTTTAAATAAAATAGCTAATATTTACATAGAGCATTGAGATGTAGAAAGCTCCTCATATTCATTTTAACTGATTAACAGAAAAATTGTATCTTATAGATGAGGAATGAAACTGAGAGAGTTGAAACAAATTATGCAGTGTGACATAGCTAGTAAAGTTCAGAAACAGGATTCACACTTATGTCATCCTGACCCTCTATTCATATGCCATATTTTCCTATTCAATGACAAATGAGTAGACATACTTCTAGAAAACTATCACATCAACATTGGTATTCTCACCATAACTGACTCCTTTGTTCTAGCTTCAAGAGAGAAGATGAAAGAGGCCAACCCCACTTCAGGTTGATGCAGTAAAAGATTATGGGAAGACATGAAAGGAACTGGCAGTCTTCATCATGTCCTTGTCCCCAGATTGCTATTCTAGAAACAGGAGGGAGTTTTCTCCTTCGGTGATATGTAGGACACTCTATTAGTTGACCTGAGTTATCTTGCTCCTTCACTCTGTAATGTCTGTTACATATAATCTTGTGTAAACCTTCTCTGATTTCTGTTTTGCTACTGTTTGGATTAATGGGCTTCTTTGCTGTTTGCTATGTGTGTTCATTGATAAACTAGTGTTAAATTAGAAAGGGATCAAATCTTGGATATTGAGCTTGGGGGTCCCCCTTCTCTCAAAATGACAAAGTGATCAGAAGTTAGATGGAATCCGATTATAGTCCCTAAATGAGCAATATTTAAAAGAGTATGCAGATATGCTTTTAGCTTGGTATCTCTTCTAATGAAATTAACTATAGTTTAATAACTGCTTACTAATGGGTTTGCTTATTCATAAAAAAGAAGTATTGGAGCAAAAAGCAAGTTTAAAGAAAGTTTAAAGAAGCACAATTAACACACACCAATCTAAGAGAAATTAAAATAGATAATTAATTTTACTATTGTGTATGGTAATGTCACCAGATTCCAACTTTAACACCACAGCCACCATACAATGAACAGGAATAAAGGGAGGGATAGGACCTGGGATTTCATTGTTCTAGAGAACTTTCAGGTGATAAAATTACTTCTACTAATAGAAATTGGCACTTTCTAAGGAGCTTATAGTCTCAGGGCTACCCATTAAGTATGTTTCAGAGATCTTGATTGAACTAATTCTTCTTGGCTTTGATGGAAATAAAACCACAAATTAATAGCATTTACATTGTACTATATTTTTATTTATTTTGTTAAGCATTTCCCAATTGTATTTTAATCTCATTTGGGCAGCTCTCAGGAGTTGTCTTGTGTGTGTGTGTATGTGAGGGAAGTACAAGGGATTGACTCCCCTGCCTAACCCATTCTACACACTGAAATAAAAAAAAATGGTATTAGAGAAATAAAACTGACAGAAACCTGTGCAAAACGCTGTATTTCCAACAGAGGTCCTCATCAGAGGCAAAATAGTTTTGAAAGTGTTGAGGAATTGAGTGTCCAGATATTTAGAAGATAGAAAGTAACAAATGATTATGGGAAAGATACACACACACCACACAATCATTATTACTACTACATAGAGCTAATCAAGAAAACATATATAACCTCTAACAGTCCTACTTTCCCATCTAGGCAATGGGCTAGATGGATGACATTTTCGATGAAGACATTAATAGAGAAAAGACAATCTTTCATAATGAATATTCTAAACAAGAAAGGCAATGTGTCCTAACAGATAGAGATCTGGTCTTCAAGCCAAGAAAATCTGATTTTAAATGCCTCCTCTGAGACATTCTGATTACATGATTCTGGGCAAATCGCTTAACTTCTCATCTTCCAGGTAATTCCCTAAGGCTACAGGTTTCAAAGTACCAACTTGTATGGGAAGAAGGAGTTTCCTCACTTGGAATTTTCTATACCATTGAAATTGTAGGTACAAAATACATCTTTACAATCATACAACTGACAAAAAAAAATACAAAAATCAAAAGATCTCATAATATTATTTACTGACCATAAACTATTATTTTGTTAATAAGACAAAAACAGCTTCTAAAAGGCTCTTCTCCAAGTTTCTCTCATGTAAATTTAAAAATAATATAATACTCTTTCAAAGATGCAATAGCAGAGATAAACTATGTTTGATAACCTTCTCATTATTAATATCAAGTGAAGCATAAAAGTAGAAGGTATTTTTCTTTTCCATTCAAAGACCAGTTAAAGAACCTGGGGATGTTTTGCCTGGAGAAGAGAAGACAAGTGAAACCTAATGGCTGGCTTGAAATATTTGAAGGACTGTCACCTAGAAGATTAGATTTATTTTAATTGGCCTCAGAGGCCAAATCAAAGAGTCTGGGTGGCAGTTTCAGAGAAATGTATGAAAAATCTTCCTCAACGTTGATACTACGCAAAAGTAAAATAGCTTGCCTTAAGAGATAATGGGAACAGAGTGGTGGATCAGTGGAATAAGTTAAGTATGCAAGACACAGTAGTCAACAACTATAGTAATCTATTTTTTGATAAACCCAAAGACCTCAGCTTCTGGGATAAGAACTCACTCTTTGACAAAAAACTGCTGGGAAAACTGGAAAAGATTATGACAGAAACTAGGCATAGATCAAAATCTCACAAGATATAGTAAGATAAAGTGAAAATGGATTCATGAGTTAGCCATAAAAGCTGATACTGTAAGCAAACTGGGAGAGCAAGGAATAGTTTACCTATCAGATTTATGGAGAACAGAAGAAATCATGACCACACAGGAGATAGAGAACATTACCAAAAGCAAAATAGATAACTTTAATTATATTAAATAGAAAAGATTTTGCACAAACAAAGCCAATGCAACCAAGATTAGAAGGAAAGTAGAAATTTGGGAAAGAATTTTTAAAACCAGTGTCTCTGATAAGGGCCTCATTTCTAAAATATATAGAACATTAAGTCAAATTTATAAGAATACAAGTCACTCCCCAACTGATAAATGGCCAAAGGATACAAACAGGCAGTTCTCAGATGAAGAAATTAAAGTCACCTATAGTCATATTAAAAAATGCTTTAAATCATTATTGATTGTAGAAATGCAAATCAAAAAAACCCTGAGGTACCACATCACAACCATCAGTTTGGCCAACATGACCAAACAGGAAAATGAGCAATGCTGAAGAAGGTGGGAGGGGGAAATTTGGAACACTAATGCATTGTTGGTGGAGTTGTGAAATGATCCAACCATTTTGGAGAGCAATTTGGAACTAGGCACAAAGAGCTATAAAAATGTGCATACTCTTTAACCCAGCAGTACCACTTCTAGGGCTATATCCCAAAGAGATCATACAAATGGGGAAAGGACCTACATGTACAAAAATATTTATAGTAGCTCTTTTTTGTGGTGGCAAAGAATTGGAAATTGAGAAAATGCCCATCAATTGGGGAATAGCTCAACAGGTTGTAGTATATGAATGTAATGGAATACCATTGTGCTATAAGAAATGATGAGCAGGCAGATTCAGAAAAACCTGCAAAGACTTGTAGGGTTTGATGCTGAGCAAAGTGAGCAGAATTGGAAGAACATTGTACATAGTAACAGCCATGTTGTGTGATGGTTAATATTGATGGACTTAACCCTTCTGAGCAATGCAAGGATATAAGACTTTTCCAAAGCCCTGATGGTGGAAAACGGTATCAACATTCAAAGAAGGAATTATGGAGTTTGAATACAGATCAAAGCATGCTATTTACTATTTTTTTTCTGTTGTGTTTTGTTTTCCCTGTCTGATGGTTGCTCCTATTGGTTCTAATTCTTACCTACAACATCACTAATGTGAAAATATGTTTAATAGGAATGTATGTGTATAGGCTATATCAGATTGCACATCGTCTTGGGGAGGAAGGTGGAAAGTATGGAGGAGAAAAATTTAAAACTAAAAAGCTTATGGAAGTGATTGTTGATAAAGCAAAATAAATTAATAAAAAAAAGAGATAATGGGAGCCAACTGAAAGAGACTTCCTAGAAAAGGCTACATGAAAAATTGTTAGAGATGTTGTAAAGGGGGTTTTTGTTCAAGTACCTGTTGGACTCACCTATTGAGGAAGCCTCTTATGAAATTATGAGGTTATGTGATTCTATTATGCTAAGGAGTGCTGCCTTCAAATAAATTGACCCTCTAATTTCTATCCACTTTGCCTTCATTCTGTCCTCTGGGCCAGTAATAACAAACCTAAAGATGATGTGCTCCTTAGGTCATTTCTTCTGGCTAAAATATAATTCTTTTCTAGCTCTTTATATTTACAGACATTCCTTTCTGAATGGTAGCATTGCTAAGGGGCTGCCTTTTGTCCATGGCTGATAATTTTATTTCAAAATCACAGTAAGTGAGAGGCAGAACTCCTCAGTTTCTAGGAAAGATATTAATGAGTCAGTCAAGTGGTATTCTCTTCTTTTTGCTGTAAGATAAATGGTCAAGAAAAGTAGGGAAGGTTGAGTAGGAATGAGTTAGAGGTTATTTACCAGTTGTCCCAGAAAACACAAAAGCACATCTTATTTAATTCTCTGATTCTATTTTATACTTCTCTCTCTTGCTCTTATCTTCTGTGTTTTATTCAAGATTAATCTTGACAAAGGAACTTTTTCAGGAAAGTACTTTTTCTCCTTCTCAAATTTACTCTCTGTGTCTGATAATAGACTAAGTAGGTCACTCTCATTACTGCAATTCCAAGATTCAGTGGCAGGCCCCAAGACTCATTTAAATGTTGAAAATATCATAGCACCCAGGTCCTTGGAGAGTATATTGCTTTGTGTACATTGGGGATTTTAGAGTCTGAATTGAAAGAGTATATTTGTTGGCAGCAAGGTTTATGGTGGGCACTAGGAGGAAGGGAGATCTGGGTTAAATCTATAGGATGGGAAAGTCGGTTTGATATTCTCTCCTGAGCTGATTATTTGAAACAATATTTAGTGTCTCCACATAACAAGGCACCATGAAGCTGAATTTGTAATAGACATCTTTTTTTCTCTGTCTTATCTTCTTTAGAATTAATTGCAGATCCCTTTGTAGGGTGCAAATTAGTCCCATGAATGAATCAGAATGAAATCAACGAAGTATGCTAGACCAGCATTCAAGGTTGCCTTTACAAATGATGTCCAGGTTTCTGATCCCTTTCTTCATTGTGGTTGTCTCTGCTGCATTTCTTCCAGCTCGTACAGTTTTCCTTCCTCTAGCTTCATGTATCTTCCATTAATCTTATAAGGAATATATCTTCTGGATGCTTTCAATTTCTATTTTGCCCTCTGGTTCTAAAATATCAGGGCAGTTTTCCTTGATAATTTCTTGAAAGATAATGTCTAGGCTCTTTTTTTGATCATGGCTTTCAGGTAGTCCAGTAATTTTAAAGTTGTCTTTCCTGGATCTATTTTCCAGATCAGTTGTTTTTCCAATGAGATATTTAACATTGTTTTCTATTTTTTCATTCTTTTGGATTACTTTTTCCAGTGTCTTGATTTCACATAAAGTCACTAGCTTCCAATTGCTCCATTCTAATTTTTAAAGAAGTATTTTCTTCAGTATTTTTTGGGTCTCCTTAGCAAACTGTTGACTTGTTTTTCATAATTTTCTTGCATCACTCTCAGTATTTCCTCTTCTTCTCTTACTTGCTTCTTAAAATCTTTTTGAGCTCTTTCTTGGCATGGGACCAATTCAAACTTTTCTTGGAGGCTTTGGATGTCGGAGCTTTGATTTTGTTGTCTTCTTCTGGCTCTATGTTTTGATCTTCTTTGTTACCAAAGTAACTTTCTATAATCTGAGGGGTTTTTTTTTTTGTTGTTTGCTCATGATCTCAGCCAATTACTTGAGTTATAAACTCTTTGTTAAGTTAAGGGTTTGCTTCCAGTGTGGAGGGTGTACTGTTCCAGGCTTCAGGGGTTTTGTGCAGCTATTTTCAGAGCTACTTCTAGGGACTTGTAAGTTTTCATTTTTTCCAAGGTGGTATGATGTAAGGAGAGGTGTTTACTCCTTTCCTGGCTTATACTCTGGTCTGTGAGTGACCACAAGTATTCTTTTCTACTCTCAAACTGTAAGGAGGGTTCTCTCTGCACTGCTGCCACAAGTTCTGCTATGCCAGTACTCCTTCTAACCCTAACCCTAACCCTAACCCTAACCTAGGACTGTGACCCAGATGCAAGTATGGGGCAAAGCAACACAATCCTGCCCCAGTGACAGCAAAGAGATCCCTGTAATTTCCTTCTCATCACTTGTTTGGTCCCCTTACCATCTATGTGCTGAGAGCTCTGGAAGCAGCTACTATCACTACTGCCACCACCATCACCACCTTAGGGCTTCACTAAAGCCTGGGCTGGACTGTGCTCCCCTCTCACCTTGGTTTCACAGACCTTTCCCACTGAACTTCTAAGTTGTCTTTGGCATCTGTGGACTGAGTAGTCTGTAAACTGCCACAACTGCAAGTGATTCAGTACCCTAAGCCCTTCTGCAGGTTTTCTGGGGCCAGGTCTGTGCTGGTCTGGCCCATGCTAGACTGTGCTTCTCTCCCAGCCCAGTGCAAGAGACCTTTCCTGTTGACCATCCAGGTTGTGTTGGGCTGGAAATTTGTTCCACTCTGTCTTTTTTTTTTGCTGCTCTAGAATTCATTTACAGTCATTTTTACATGTATTTGCACAGGTTTGGGGGACACCTCAATTGAGTCCTTGCTTTTATTCCACCATCTTGGCATCTTTATTCCACCCTAATTGGCATCTTTTCAGTTGCTAGATAGTGACCTCCTCCAAAAGATCTAAGGTCACCCTAATCTTTAGGCAATTACTATTATTCTTCATCCTATCACTTCCTTCTGATTAGCATTTGTAGGAGAGGAGGAGGGAGAAAAGAGGAAAGAAGGAGATAAAGAGCAGGGAATTTACATGTCATAAAGGAATGACCTGGCTGTGGATCCCAGTGACTCTTTTACAGTCACTTTAAAGCTTGGTTGTGGGCCTAATTTTTCTGGTTCGGCTCTGGCTTCTGATGATCACTCATGTTTTATTAAAATCTACTTCACCATTAACCAGATTCTAAACCAGGGGTCATTTAAAAACCTTTCCTTCCTCTTAATTTATTGCACCAGATCTTACAAAAAAAAATTTCAGATTTGTATCTTTCTTGTCATTTTTTTAATCCAATCCCTCATTATCTCACAAATTTGGAATGAAGTGCTAGCTATTTGACATTTGAATAATGTTTTTAACTCTTTTCAAAGCAATAGACATCACTTATCTCCTTTCATCCTCATTACATATACTTGAGGAAGATACTATTATTTTGTTGATAAGGAATCTGAGGCTAAAAGAAGTTAATTTGTCTTCCCAAGGTCACAGAGAGATTTGGATAATTTATCAGATGATAAGCTACTGAGACTACCTCCCTTATTTTCTAGCTGAGGAAACTAAGGCAAAGAGAGGCTAAGGGCTTGCCCATATTAACACATATAGGAAGTGCCTACATTAAAAGGCTTGTTCTCTTGATTCAAATCTTGTCCTCTATTATACTATGCTGCCTATTCTTTCCATATACTGGTGCTCAATTAATCTTCTTAGAGCTACAGAATATCTATCTACTGCTCATAAATCTATACCAATAGCTCCCCATTACTCATCACATATTCAGGAGAGAACAATGGGTGTGAAGCAAAATAACTCAGGTGTTAGTGTTGGCTTTGCCATTTATTTGTACTGTGGGCAAGTATTTCTTGGACTTGGTTTCTTTATCCCTTTAAATGAGGTCCTATTCAAGTCTAAATTATCTGAAACATAAATTCCTGATTCTGTCATTCAAGGCCAGTAACCATGTGTTTTTAGTTTTTATAACCAACTTAAATCCCTCTTGTTTACTCCTCCCACATCATCATCATCATCATCATCATCATCATCTGCTTCAGTCAAGATGGTAACTACACAGTTCAACATTATGATTAGTTCTGACTATACATTTCCTCATGCTATTCTTCCTGCCTAAAATATTGCCTCTCCTCTCACTTACCCAAATTGTCCCACTTCAAGGCCTCCTTCAAAAAAAATCACCACTATGAACTTCTTAAAATAACTCCAGTCAAAACTGACTTTTCCCTTTTTTAACCATACATAAAACCCACATTCTTAGAAACTTTCAGAGTCCAATTTAGAATTTAATGATAAGATTTTTTTTTTCATTTTATTCCTTAACTGCTTCAACTGTTTGAATTTTGTCTCCTCATTTATATTATAAACTCCCTGTGGGAGAGAGGTAAAATAAATGTTTGATTTGAAGGTCCAAGGGATTTTAGAGATCATATAGTCTAACCCTTTAAGTGAATAATTACTCAAAGTTATAGTTAGCTATTGTCGTATTTCTCTTTAGTAGTCTTATGTTATCTAGCCAAGTAATAAGCGGATAGGTAATGCTCAGGAAATGCTACTTGAATTAAGTGGACCACTGGAAAAGAGTTCCTAAGTCATTATCCAAATCTTTCCTTCCTTCCTTCCTTCCTTCCTTCCTTCCTTCCTTCCTTCCTTCCTTCCTTCCTTCCTTCCTTCCTTCTTTCCTTCTTCCCTTCCTCCCCCTCTCTCATTCTTTTTTTATATTTGTTTCTTTCTCTGTCACTCTTGTCTGTCTCTCTGTTTATTTCCGTCTCTGTATCTTTCCCTTTCCTCATTTCCTTCCGCATCTTATCATTAAGAAAATTGCCTAGTGTCTCCTAAAAGGCAGTCAAATAACTTTTCATATAACCTTTGTTAGTAATGAATGATCACATCAAATATTAGTAGCTTGCCTGACACTGCAAAAACCAGCCATCAGCTCTCTCAGGCTCAGGATATTTGCTTTAAAACTGAGGATGGTTCTTTTTTCTTATTTTAAATTCTGCTGATGAGGGATACTCATATTGCTCTGTATACAATTCAGACTGTCCTTTTTTATTCTCATCACCTTTTCTAAAGGTTCATAGTTTAAAGGTAGGATACAGAATAGTACCTTTCCTAAGATTGTTTTAAATGGACCACTCGGAATTTTGCATGCTACAAAAAGGTAAAATGCATTTTCTTCTACACTTTGGTATCAGTGATACAGGCATAATTTTGGGTACATTCCTACTAAATTTTCTCCACATTTTGTTACTCATATTGGCATCCTATTTTTGGATTAAAATCCTAATTATTACATGAAATTGGATGATCCAGATTGGAAAATGAAATGGCCATCACATTACTCAGTGCCAGTAGCCACAGATGACTTGGTTTCAGAAAATATAAAATATTAAGACTTCTCATGAACACTTTCTACAGGATGATGAATAGATTCTGTGCAACTTCTAAAATCTCAATCTGTGTATATTATTGGATCCAGAGTCACAGTACTTCATACAGTTTTCCTGGCTGCAAAACATTGGTGTTCTTCTAGCTTTACTACATCTTATTACTTCTCAGCATACATATTTCCTTCTAATTGGCACCATCATGTCAATGTGAATTAGGAAACTCATAATCATTACACACCAC
The DNA here is from genome assembly GCF_003287225.1 of Phascolarctos cinereus. NCBI lineage: Eukaryota > Metazoa > Chordata > Mammalia > Diprotodontia > Phascolarctidae > Phascolarctos > Phascolarctos cinereus. Next base: position 202,017,571 of record NW_027555958.1, on the reverse strand, counting down.
TAAATAGGTAATGACATTAATATCAAATATTTGAATAATGAGTCAAGTGGCGCCATGCCTTTATACTTGATAAATTCCATCGTATGATGAACAACTGCTTGTAGTAACAATTGGCAGCAATTATTCTAAATGTATTATCTGCTGTGATTTAAAAAAATTGTTGTAGGTTTTTTTTTTGAGGAGAGGATTTGTATTCTCTGTCTCAGTCTGTCTGTCTCTATTTCTGTCTCTGTCTCTATCTCTGTTTTTGTCTCTGTCTGTCTCTGTGTCTCTCTCAGCCTGTTGTCTTTTTAAACATAGCAAAGGAGAGAAATGAGAGTCAAGATTTATCCTAACAATTGAGGTAGTATAAAATGATCAGATCAGAAAAGTGATAAAGGAAATTGCTCACCTAGATAGAGTCCACTATGTCAAGAAAATCACAAGTGTGGTCCAAAAAAGAAAAAGTAATTCTAGAATTTTAAAGCACTCCTTCAAATAACTTCTGGAAATATCCCTATTCCATAGAATAACATAAATTATATTAACTTTAGCAATAATAACAATTTTGCTGCCTACTATGGAAAATCTCTTCAGTCTAACTGAGGCACCAAAGTCCTTGCAAGCCTGCTAAGTCAGGATGAGATAAAGTCAAAACTCAAGGGAAAAGAAATCAGTCTGACTTAGGTATAGATTCCTAGCTGCCATCAGTCAAACTCCCACCCTGTTATTCACTGTAGCTTCTTCACTTAACATCTGTAATGCATGAGAATTTTTACTTTCTGAAAGTGCTTTAACAAAGACTTCATCTCCTCTTACTGGGAAATCTACTTTATTTCTTTTTGCTTTTATTGCCATCCACTGCAAGTTTCTTTTTTATTGGAAAGTAAAAAAAGTTACACAATGTACACTGCTCCAATACTCTACCAGATTCACTGTACTATTCATCCTCCTTATCATTTATCAAAGCCACTGTCTTCAAACTATAAAACTCTATTTCCTCAGCAGTTGCTTCTGGCTCCTTAGCAGCATTTTTAGGCATCTAACTTAACAGCTTGGAATAGTTTCTTGAACTCTTGTAGAGATACTGATGAGTTCTTTATGTTTCTTTCAAATCCTATATGTCACTGTTAAGTGAGGCTTGGGGTTCATTTTTCCTTGCCATGTCTTGTACATTTACATTCATGTGTAAAAAAAAAAGTTGCTTATAATACTCCAAAGAAATGCATGGGAGTAGATCCAAATGGGCTCTCTAGTGCCCTGAGCCAGGACTCTTCCAGGATAGGTGTCTGTTCATTCTTCTCATTTTAAGGATAAAGATATGCAATCATAATAACTCACATTTATAAAGCACTTTCCTCACAACTACCCTATGAAGTTATACAGAAGAATAAACTGAAGTTCTAAAGGTCAAGTGATTTGCCCATGGTTACCTAATGAGTGCCTTCATGTCCAGTGCTCTTTACACTATACTGTGGTCCATCTCCAGTAGCAGAAAATAGACAAGCATGATAGTATATCCATGGATTCCCATGTGAGTCAAAAAAGCCCATTATTTGGAACAGAATCCCTAAAGTTTCTGTTTGTATATTCCAAAGTTATCATTAAGGCAAGCATGAATAATTCCAGGTGATTCTGAATATATTGAAAATATATATGTTTTTTGCCTAAGGTAGTTGAAGTTTTCCTTTGATTCATGAAAATATCCTCATTTATATGGAAACTTCAATTGCTTTATTAAGTGCTATAAAAATCAAAATTATAATCAATTTAATATATTTGAATTGAAAATTTTATTTATAACAAATATTTTACTGTATTATATAAAGTATATATGATTTTAATTCAAGCATACTAAAATAAATTAGGTATTTCATGGATGCTTACATGTGTATATGAGTATGTGAATGTATTTGTGAATATGTATGACTCTGTGTATGTATGTGTATGTGTGAGTGTGTGTTTAAAAGTAAGATATAAAATACAATTACAAGAAATTCACAAATAGAGCCATCATTTCAATTCAATTTATTTATAATGTTTTGATTATCTACTATACAACAGGCACTGTACTAGACTCTGGGACTATACCCCCCCCCAAATTGAAATAATAATAAATAATAGCAAGCATTTTCAATATGTTACTTTTTCTTATAAAAACTTATAGTAATTAGACAGTTATTACTGTTATCCTTCCTTTTATAAAATAACAAAGCAATTGAGGTTCAGAGATTTTAATTGACTCACTCATGGTCACATAATTTGTATCAGCCCATTATCTTAATTGTAGGTCTGATAATTAGTCTTTCTAACTCCAATATTCTTCCCTTCCAATCAATCCTTCAGATAGCTGCCAAATTGATATTCTTGAAGCATAGCTTGGAAAATGTCATTTCAACAGTCAGGTAGGAGGATGGAAATAATGAATTGGTTTCTTTTTGGTTAAAGTTTGAGGAAGTGATACAGTCTTCATAACCGTTGCTTCTATAAAGCTCCTAAAGGGTTTTTGTGGCAGAGTATCTGGAATGGGGACTTCAGACATAAGAACTTCATCTAATCCTAAATCAAATAATTGTCTGATAGATTCAGTTTTAAAAATGACCTAATTTTGGAGAAGCATAGAAGGGGGACTTCTGCTTCCAGGAGCCAAGATGGCTGAGTAAAAAGGTAGTCCCTGTCAACCTCTGAAAGCCCAGAAAATATCACCCCAGGAAAAACCCTGGAACAACTGAACCAGAAGAAAGACAGGGAGCAGCAGTGCACTCACCCAGGTAGCTTGAAGGATTAACAAGAAAGTCTCCTTTTGCCATGGGGAAAGGGGAGCAGTATGAACTGGAGGCATCCCAGCCAGCTAGCTTAAGCCCCATTTTAGCACAACAGGAGGAAATCCTTGTTCTCATCATTCTACAGCAAATGGATCTCTCAGTGCCTCGGCAAAAAATAAGGGAAGCAGCACTACAAAGGTCCCCAGGCAGATAAACATCCTGCAAAATCCATTTGAAAGGAGCTGAAGAAACCTAAAGGAAAGGAAAAGCAGGAAACCAAGAGCTGCCAAAAGTTCCAGCCTTGCTGATTCCAGCCCAACACCAGGTAACCTGTCAGAACCCTACAGCCTCCAATTGCCAACATCAGAGGCCAAAGCACACAAAGCCAGTGACCAAGACCAAGGTTCCCAACACAAGAAGCTTGGGTCAGTGGTCCTTTGCTCCCCAGCAGGAGAGCTCAATCTCTTTAAAGGCCAGGAAATAAAAAAAAAAAGAAAATACAAACAAAAAACAACAGCAACAACAACAACAACAACAACAACAAAAGAACCAAAAACACTAAGAGTAAAAAAGAAACATGCCATAGATTCATATTATGAGAAGAGTGAAGATCAAGAGAGACATTGTCAACAAACCCACATCCACAACCTCAAAAGGACATATGAACTGGTCTGAAGCTCAAAAAGCCTTTGAAGATCTCAAGAAGGATTTTAAAAGTCAAATGAGAAATGTAGAAGAGCCTTAAAAAATAGAATTGTCCAAATGGAAAAAAAGTACACTGAAGAAAACAAATCCCTTAAAAATACAATTGGCTAATTGGAGAAGGAGGTACAAAATCCAGCAGAAGAAAACTATTTGTTAAAAATTAAAATTGAGCAAATGGAAGCTAATGACTCTATGAGAAAGCAAGAATCAGTCAAACAGAAAAAAAAATGAAAAAAAAAGATGAAAACATGAGATACTCATTGGTGAAAAAAACTGACTTGGAAAATAGGTCCAGGTGAGACAATTTAAAAATTCTAGGTCTACCTGAAAATCACAAAAAAAAAGAGCCTGGACAGTATCATTCAGGAAATCATAAAGGAAAATTTCACTGAAGTCGTGTAACTAGAGGGTAAAATAACCACAGAAAGAATCCACTGATCACTCCTGAAAAAGATCCCAAATTGAAAATGCCAAGGAATATAGTAGCCAACTTCCAAAATAACCAGGTCAAAGAGAAAATACTGCAAGCAGCTGGAAAGAAACAATTTAAATATCATGGAATCACAGTCAGAATTACACAGGACCTTGTAGCTTCTACATTAAAAGACAGTAGGGCGTGGAACATGATATTCCATAAGGCAAAGGAGCTTGGATTACAACCAAGGATCAACTACCCAGCAAAAATAAGCATGATCTTTTAAGGGAGGATATAGATATTCAATGAAATAGATGACTTCCAAACCATCCTGATAAAAAGACCAGAGTTCAACAGAATATTTGATCTTCAAGTACAAGACTCAAGAGAGAAATAAAAAGGTAAATGGAATAGAAAGATACAATATGTTGCTAATAAGGGCAAACTATTTATGTCCCGTCAGGGGAAGATGACACCTGCAACTCTTGGTAATTGCATTGTTCTTACACCATGTTAAAGGAATATACATAAAAGGATGGAGAAAAAGACATAGATAGTAATCATAACTGTGAATTTGAATGAGATGAACTCTCCCATAAAACAGAAGCAGATAGCAGAATGGATTAAAACCATAATTCTACAATATGTTGTTTACAGGAAACACATTTGTAAAAGAGTGACACATACAGGGTAAAGGTAAAATGCTGAAGCAGAATATATTATGCTTCAGCTGAAGTTAAAAAACAGGGGTAGCAATCCTGATCTCAGAGAAAGCAAAAGCAAAAATAGATCTTATCAAAAGAGATAAGGAAGGAAGCTACATCCTGCTAAAAGGTACCATAGATAGTGAAGCAATGTCATTACTAAACATATATGCACCAAATGGTATAGTATCCAAATTATTAGAGGAGTTCAGGGAGTAACAGGAAGAAATAGATAGCAAAACTATACTAGTGGGGTCCTCAACCTCCCCCTCTCTGAACTAAATAAATCTAACCAAAAAATAAACAAGAAAGAAGTTAAGGAGGTGAATAGAACTTCAGAAAAGTTAGGTATGATAGAACTCTGGAGAAAAATGAGTGGGGATACAAAGGAATATACTTTTTTCTCAGTGGTACATAGCACATAAACAAAAGTTGACCATGTACTGGGCATAAAAAGCTCACAATCCAATGCACAAAGGCCAAAATATTAAATGCATCCTCTTTAGATCATGATGCAATAAAAATTATATGTAATAAAGGGCCATGGAAAGATAGACTAAAAAATAATTGGAAACTATATAATCTAATCCTACAAAATAATTCGGTCAAACAATAAATCATAGAAATAACCCAATAATTTCATTCAAGAGAATGACAATAATGAGACAACATACCAAACCATATGGGATGTAGCAAAAGCAGTTCTTAGGAGAAGTTTTTTTTTTATCTCTACATGCATACAGAAATAAAATAGAAAAAGAGGAGATCAATGAATTGGTCATACAACTAAAAAAACTAGAAAAAAAGAAAATTAAAAATCCTTAATTGAACACCATATTAGAAATATTGAAAACCAAAATAAAAATTAAGAAAATTGAAATTAAGAAAACTATTGAACTAATAAAACTAAGAGCTGGTTTTATGGGAAAAAAATAAAATAGATAATTTTTTGGTTAATTTAATTAAAAAAAAAGAGAGAAGAAAATCAAATTACTTGTATCAAGAATGGAAAAGGTGAATCAACCACCAAGGAAGGGGAAGTTAAAACAATAATTAGGGACTATTTTGCCTAACTGTATGTCAACAAATTTGATAATCTTAGTGAAATGGATACATATTTACAAAAATATTAATTGCCCAGATTAAAAGAAGAGGAAGTAAAATACTTAGATAGCTCCATCTCAGAGAAAGAACTGAAGAAGCCATTGATGGAATCCCTAGGAAAAAATCTCCAGGGCCAGAGGGATTCACAAGTGAATTCTATCAAACATTTAAAGAGAAATTACTTACAATACTATATAGACTTTTTGGGAAAATAGGTGAAGAAGGAGTCTTACCAAATTCATTTTATGGTACAAATATGGTGTGATACCTAAACAGAAGAGTCAAAATAGAGAAGGAAAATTATAGACCAATTTCCCTAATGAACATATTTGCAAACATGTTAAATAAAATATTAGCAAATAGATTACAGAAACTTATCACAAGAATAATACACTACGACCAGGTAGGATTTATACCAAGAATGCAGGGCTGTTTCAATATTAGGAAAACTATCAGCATACTTGATCATATCAACACCATATTAATAAAAACCACATGATCATCTCAGTAGATGCAGAAAAAGCTTTTGACAAAATACAACACTCATTCCTATTAAAACACTAGAGAGCATGGGTATAAATGGAGTCTTCCTTAAAAAAATAAATAGCATCTACCTAAAACCTTCAGTAAGCATTATATGTAATGGAGACAAGCTATAAACATTTCAAATAAGATCAGGGGTGAAACAAGGATGTCCATTTTCACCACTGTTGTTCAATATTGTACTGGAAACATTAGCTTTAGCAATAAGAGAAGAAAAAAAAATTGAAAGTATTAGAATAGGCAAAGAAGAAACAAAACTATCACTCTTTGCAGATGACATGATGTATACTTAGGAATCTAGAGAATCAAGTTAAAAAATTACTTGAAATAATAAACAACTTTAGCAAAGTTACAGGCTATAAAATAAACCAACATAAATCATTGGCATTCATATATATTACCAACAAATCCCAAAGGCAAGAGATAGAAAGAGAAATTCCATTTAAATTTACTGTATACATGATAAAATATTTAGGAGTCTACCTCCTGAAACAAACCCAGGCACTATGTGAACACAATTACAAAACACTTTTCACACAAATAAATTCAGATCTAAATAACTGGAAAAAACATCACTTGCTCATGGGTAGGCCAAGCTAATATAATAAGAAATATTAATCTACCTAAGCTAATTTACTTATTGAGTGCCATACCAATCAACATACCAAAAATTATTTTATAGAGTTAGAAAAAAATAATAACAAGGTTTCATTTGGAAGAACAAAGTTCCAGAACATGAAGGGAATTAATGAAAAGAAATGTAGGTGAAGGTGGCTTAGCCATTCCAGATCTTAAATTGTATCATAAAGCAGCAATCATCAAACTTGCTTGGTACTGGCTAAGAAATGGAGTGGTAGATCAGTGGAATATGTTAGATATACAAGCCACAGTGGTCAATGACTATAGTAATCTATTATTTGTTAAACCCAAAGACGCCGGCTTCTGAGATAAGAACCCACTCTTTGAAAAAATTGCTGGGAAAACTATAAAAGAGTATGGCAGAAACTATGCATAGACCAAAATCTCACACTACATACCAAAACAAAGTCAAAATGGGTTCAGGACTTAGATATAAAGGCTGATACCACAACCAAACTGGGAGAGCATGGAATAGTTTACCTATCAGATCTATGGAGAACAGAATTCATGACCAAATAGGAGATAGAGAACATTATGAAAAGCAAAATGGATAACTTTGATTACATTAAATTAAAAAGTTTTTGCACCAAATAAGCCAATGCAACTAAGATTAGTAGGAAGGTAGAAAATTGGGAAATAATTTTTACAACCAATCTCTCTGATAAGGGCCTCATTTCTAAAATATCCAGAGAATTAAGAAGTTGATAAGAACTCAAGTCATTCCCCAATTGACAAATGGTCAAAGGATATGAACAGGCAGTTCTCACATGAAGAAATTAAATCCATCTATAGTCATATTAAAAAATGCTCTAAATCACTATTGATTAGAGAAATGCAAATCAAAACAACTCTGAGGTACCACATCACACCTATCAGATTGGCCAACACGACAGTACAAGAAAATGATCATTGTTGGAGAAGATGTGAGAAAATTGGAACACTAATGCTGTGTTGGTAGAGTTGTGAAATGATCCAACCATTTTGGAGAGCAATTTGGAACTATTCCCAAAGGGCTATAAAACTGTGCATACTCTTTGACTCAGCAATAGCACTTCTAGGGCTATATCCCAAAGAGATCACACAGATGGGAAAAAGACCCACATGTACAAAAATATTCATAGCTGCTCTTTTTGTGGTGGCAAAGAATTGGAAATTGAGAGGATACCCATCAATTGGTGAATGGCTGAGTAAGTTTTGGTATATCAATGCAATGGAATACTACTGTCCTATACGAAATAATGAGCAGGCTGACTTCAGAAAAACCTGGAAAGACTTGTATGGTCTGAGGCTGGGTGAAGTGAGCAGAACCAAGAGAACATTGTACACAATAGCAGCAATGACTAATATTGATAAACTTAACCCTTCACAGCAATACAACGATCTAAGATATTTCCAAAGTCCTCGTAATGGAAAATGCTACCCACATTCAAAAAAGAACTATGGAATTTGAATGCAGATCGAAGTATACTACCTGTTATTTCTTTTTTCTCTTCTGTTGAGTTTTGTTTCCTCCTTCATGTGGTTCCTCTTATTGGTTCTAATTTTTTACTTACAATATCACTAATCTGACAATATGTTTAATAAGAATGTATATATTATATAATATGTATATATTTATACACACACACACACACACACACACAGAACCTATATCAGATTGTGTGCTGTCTTGGGAAGGGCAATGGGGAGGAAGTGGGAGAAAAATTTTAAACTCAAAATATATGGAAATGATTGTTGATGAATCAAAGTAAATTAATTATTTAAAAAATGGCCTAATTTTGGACTGGGGCATTCTACGTGGCTTGTGTTGTTTACTCTCAGTTAGATATTATGCTTTGGTAATAGATTAAATAACTGTAATATTTCCCTCACAAGTAAAAGCTTTCTAATTTCTACACATTAGTAGAAGGTAACAGAAAGTCTGTAGATGGTTCTGAATCACTGAAGCCCAGTAATAAGTAACATTGAACTCCTAGATGATCAGAGATAAGTAGCAGAGACAACATGATGATCAACAGAGATGTGATGCCCTTACAGAGACGATATGACTAATAGGAAATAACATGATATCACCAGAGAACAATGGTAACTCCACAGTATCAGAGATGTGAGCAGTAATAGTTACATATTTACACTTTATTCATGTATCCTGGACACATAAGTTCAGAAAATTTGCTTATTTTCACATGTTGTCTGGCACCATATGTTTCCTACTTATGTTTACCTGTATTCATGTGTTCTGTGCATATGTAGTTTCTTTATTCTCTGGTGATGTAGTAATATGCGAAAAGATACACTCTGTAAATACATGGAAGCTTTTTATCTTGCCATTTTATTTACTACATTATTTACTAAACATAATCTTTTGAACCAATTTTGCTTTGAGCTAATCCACTAGCTAATAATAATAATTGTGATTGGAAGTGCATGAGCTACAGTTTTGAGAGAATATTCAGTCACTGAGTGGGTACTGAATCATTGAGTATTTCAATCTAGGGAATTTTTTTTTTAATTTCTGGGTGTCACTGTAAGGAAGGGAATGGTGCAAGTTCTGTGTAAGAAAACAATGAAACATGGGTTTTTGTATGGGGCAGGCTTGAAGTGCTACTAGAGTTTTTATTAATTTATTTCAGTCATGCCAAATAGCTAATATAAAATTCCCATCCTTGCAGAAGTGAAAATTAATGCCAGTGGTATAGCATTATGGAAAGAAAACTGAATTGATAGTCATAAACTCAATTCATGTGATTTGGCTATGTCTTTGCTACTTTTTAAATTACTTTGTACGGTTATTTTATCTCTGTGGTTTCAGTTCTGTCATTTATAAAGCAGTAGATTGGTCTAGACTAAGGATTTTTAACTGAGGGTCTTTGAACTTTTTTAATATATATTTTGATAATTATATTTCAACATAATTGGTTTCCTTTATAATCCTCTGCATTATATTTTATATATTTAAACACTGTGCTGAGCAAGGGGTCCATTGGTTTAAGCAGACTTCAGAAGATGTACATGACACACAAAAAGTTAAGAATTACTAACCTAGGTGACCACTACAATTCTTGTATATAATATTGTAGTAACCTATAAAGGTACTTATAGAGAAAAAAAATCTCATATGCAGTCCTTCTCTTGTCTGAAAACTCCCACTAGTAGGCTTTGTTAAATTTGAACGTCATTTGAATGAAAGGACTGAAATAGATAGATAGATAAATAAAATGTATGTGTACCTTATATATTACATATATGTACATATATAATCTATCACACGTAGGTATATGCATATATGTACATATACATATATTCTTCATGTTGACAAAATTATCAATGTATACTCATTTTTCTACTTTCTATCCTTATTATGATTATCTTCAGTTTCACTCCAATGGCTTCTCAATGGAACCTCAAGAATCCTTGTCAGAAGCAGATGTATCTAAGGCTAAAGAGTAAAAGGAAGTATATATTTTCTGTCCCCTTGGAAACTAGTAGGTCTTTCCAGGAAATCTTCAACAGACCTCTCAACTGAAAATCTCCTTCATTTCATTGATTTCTCACAGGAAACCACAGGCATGATCTTTTTTTGTACTTTTTTCTAAATTTCAGAGTCATTCTGACAAGTATTTTGACATGCTGAATTGTCTGCAGAATGTCTGTGCCACCTGGCCAGCCATAGGGGTTTTAAAATTTCTAATTATTTTAATCTCAATTCTGAATGCTCCAAATTATTGGTCCAATGTTCAAGTCTAGTTCTTAATATTCATCCATCTTAACTTTGTTAACTCTGGTTTTTTTATTATAAATTATCAAACACATCTCATCAACCCTATTTTATCCTTTACAATTTCATTGTTAAGATTATGACCCTGACTGAGACAGAAATCCTTTCTTTAAACATTTCCCTCAGCTATTTGTTAAAGTGGTGGTGAGAATAAAGGCAGGAAGGAGTTAATCTCTAGTACTAAGGAAATAACTGAACCTACAAGCACAAATCCACATGTCACTATCTCTATGACTTTCTTCACATCATCTAACCTCACTTAATATCTGTTTCTTCACAAATGAAATGAAACAGTTGAACTAGAGTCATCTTGGGTTTTATTATTATTATTAATATTATGAATTTAAAAACTATCAACTACTCCAATTGCTTCAATATTTAAAGACAAATAAAAGGTTATATATGAAAGCAGGGATCTTTGCTTTTTTTAAGTGTATATTAACATGATAGTAATAAAATTTCTTTTGTTATCTCCCTTTGGTATATATTTTGTCTTCTTTATATTTTCAATATCCTATTGATGTTTCTTTCTTTCTTGCACCTCTAGAACTATCCACTAAGTCACCATACTCCCGAACAGAAGAAAATATGGAAAGCCCCAGGAATCTGCACATTATCACTATGCAGGTGAAAAATTCATTTTCTTGGAATAATTGCACTTTCAGTATTTGAATTGCCTAAGCATTCTCATCATTAAATTTTGGAGTTAGAAGGGATCTTGCAAGTGATCAAATTCAACTCCTACCAATCAATAAATACGCATTTATTAAGCACTATGTACCAAACTGTGCTAAGTGCTAGGGATACAAAGGAAAAACAAAGATAGTCTCTACTTTCAAGTTTGTAATCCAATGGAATAGTCAGTGTCTTATCATTAAGAAGAAAGTAACATTAGAGACGAAAGAGCTATCATTGGAGGGTACAGGCTAGCTTCCCATAAAAAAAAAAAGGCATTTGAATAGATTTTTAGAGGAAGCTTGGAATTTCAAGAGGCAGAGGTGAAGAAGGAAAATAATGTGTGTTTGAATCTTTGTGTGTGTGTCTTTGTGTGTGTGTGTGTCTGTGTGTGTGTGTCAGAGAGAGATAGAGAGAGAGAGAGAGAGAGAGAGAGAGAGAGAGAGAGAAGATGATGATGATGATGATGATGAGAAATTTAGTGTCATCTGTGAGGAAGAGTAAGTAAGCCAATAAGATTGGACTACTGAAATCAACTGGGCAACTATATGGGACAATGGATAGAGAGTTCTGAGCTTGAGTCCAAAGATTTCTCTAGCTGAGTTCGAAGCTGGCCTCACATGCTTACTAGCTGTGTGAACCTGGGAAAGTTACTGAACCTTGTTTACCTCAGTTTCCTCATCTGTAAAGTGAGTTGGAGAGAGAAATGATAAACCGCTCTAATGTTTTTGCCAAGAAGTGTCATACAAGACTTAAAACAACTAAGTAACAAATTGAAATATTGCAAAGAAGTCCAAGAACACTGGAAAAATAGGATGAATGAATCACAAGGGACAGTTGGTCTTATGGTCTCTTTTTGAATATCTCCTGCAACAGGGACCTAATCACCTAAAAAGATATTTTTTTCCCCATTACTTCTGAGTCAGATATGGACCTCTTTAAGTACCATGGAAGTATAATCATCATTTCCAGCTTTTCATTTTTCTCCATTCCAACTGTGCTTGGCTCCTGAGTGAAACAGATTTCTCCAGGTGATTTAATGAGCCGGAGCTATATCTAAGTGTTCTGGTAGCAAGTATGATATAATTATAGATGTTATTACTTACACTTCAGAGCAGACACAATCATCTGCTTAATCCTTTGAAGATTTCTCCTTCGCCTCTTTGACTTATAGATCATGGTAAATTCCAAACTCTATGTGAGAAGTCACTTTCTTAATGTTGATGAAGTCCACATGTAGTCTGATCAGATGGTTCTGCAACAATGACCACATATTAGAGCACTAGGAAAGCCTTTCATATTCTTTTCTTCTCTGCCAAGCAGCCCTCTTCAAGAAATAGGAAATTGAGAATAGATGATTCCTAAGGTCATCTGGAACTTTGAAATGAGAGGATCAAACTGATATGAGACATAAGGATGAGGATAAAGACCAGATGTATAATTTTGTTTGTATAGAAAATTCCATGTGAGGCAACTCCTTCTACTAATACAGGCCAACATATTCTCTATAATCAATAATTATAGAAGATTGCAGCAGCACTTCTTAAATTGTGGGTCAAAACCGCATATGCGGTCACTATCCACAGTTTAAGATGTCCTGACCCAGTTGTGAGTAGAAAAAATTTAACAAGCCTTGGTCTAGAGCAGATGTATCTAAAATGCCAAGTTACCTTATAAGGAAGACATGGAATTGACCAGAATTCATGACTAATAACATCATATATTGGAAGAGACTTTGGATGTGAGGTCAGAAAACTTGTGATTTTTCACTATGATTTTCACTGCAACTCTATATAAGTTGCAAAATGGCTATGGGAAACTGGAAACATGTTGAGTGTATTTGTACATCCTAATATATTAAATGCATTAATCTGAATTACTTAACACTTTGTAAAATTTTGCTTAAATTAAATGAATAAGAATTGAAAACTCCCTATTCTCATGTAGTCACATTCACGTTTTAAGTATTAACCAATCATTTAAAAAAATATTTATAAAGTTTCTAGGTAATTGTGAGGAGAAGGCACTAGTAGCTGAGGGACAAAGAAAGATATCAAATGGAAATTAATATTTGAGCAGAGTAATAAAAGAAACTAGACTTTCTAAGAGATGGAGATAAGGAAGGAGTAAATTCCAGGCATGTGAGACAGCCAACAAAAAAAATACAAACAAGATGTGCAATATCATGAAAGCAGCAAGAAGTCCAGGGTGTACATTAGTGAATAATAATTATGATAATAATAAAAGCTTGCATCTACATGGTGCCTACCATGTGCCAGGCTTTCTTTTCAGTGCTTTAAAAATGTTACCTAATTTGGTACAGTAACTCTGTAAAGTAGGTCTTATTATTATTTCCATTTTACTGATGAGGAAACTGAGACAAACAGAGTTTAAGTGATTTGCACAAGGTAATACAGTTATTAAATGTCTGAGGCCAGAAATGAACTCAGGTCTTCCTGACTCTAGGTCAGGCACTCTTTACTCTCTACCACATAGCTGCCCTTGAAAAGCAATGATGTACATAAAGGTTGGAAAAGAGGAAAGAACCATACTGGAAAATGCTTTAAATAGCACATGGAGGAGTCTATAACCACTGGAGTTTATTGAATAGAGGAACTGAGTAGATTCAGACCACTGCTTTAAGAAAATTACATTAATAGCTCTTTATAAGAGAGTTTGAAGTAAGTAAAGACTTCCAGCAATAGACCAGGAAAAAAAAAGGTGATGACATTGAATTTGAACTCTGTTAGTGTCCAGGATATGAATCTAGTTAGAGTGGCAGATGTAAAAGATACTGGGAAGGAAAAATGACAAGGTCTGACAACTATTTGTATATGAGGGTTGAGGGAGAATAAGGAGTCAAATATGATATGGGGATTTCAAACCTGGTTCACAGTAACAGTAAACAATATCTAGCATTTATACAACACTTTAAGGTTCATTTAATTTTCACAACACTATGAAATTTTTCCCATTTTAAATTAAAATGAGGAAATTGAGGCATAGACAGGTTCATTGATTGGTCCAGTGTCACACAGTTGGTAAGTATCTGAAACAGAATTTTAATTCATATCTTAATGACTCTAAATCTTGCCTTCTATACATTGTGCTATAATTGCCTAACTAAGGGTAGTATTGCTCACAACAGATATAGGGAATTTTGATGACAGCTATATTGGGGTTGTGGGTAGAGAGAAAGAGCTAATAAGTTCACTTTGGAAAGGTTTAATTTGAGTTACCTATGTGTCATCTGCTTGGGATTATGCAATTCTCAGTTAGCATTTCCAGACAATATGTAATAATGTTTTTTTTTCTACTTCAGAGATCCAGGATGATGAGGGTTGTTCTCGGAATCATCATACCTGGGTTTAAATGGTGCTTCTGCTCATGGATAACACACATCATTTCAGAGACCCAAGAGAGTCTCTAAGACACAAATGAAACCACAGGTCTAGAAAAGCTGGGGGGGGGAGGGTAGAGGAAGGGAGAACCAAAAGACAGAGAGAAGGAAAGAAAGAAGGAAGCAGGCAAATAGAAAGGAAGAGAAAGGGGAAAGAGGAAAGAAAGATAAGAGAAAAGAAAACAAAGGAAGAGAAAGGAAGGGAAGAAATTAGCAAATGCCATTTAGATTATTGGGAAAATTTCCAAACCTGTCATAATTTTCCTACATTTATTTTGTTTCAATTCGTCTCACATCACACCATCTTTGAAAGGCTAACTTTTTCTTAATTAGCTCATATCTTAGCTGTAATCTCTAAAATCTCATCAACTTAACCATATTTAAATTTCTGATTGTTGTTGAATTTAGGTCTAAACTAAATTCTAAATGCATAATTAAGACATGAAAAATATCCTACACATACTGTCCTCATTTAATAATGTGTTATTATCCACCGTGCACAAAATGCTATAAAGGGGATAAATAATGATGAGCCTGCTCTTTCCCAAGTAAATGAATATGTTGTTCACTTATTATCATAAATTTATCAGCTGCTTAAATCTATATTGGGTTGTTTTTCCTAACCTAAGTACTTGTGGGATGGGTGATGATGATGATGATAGCAAGCAATTACACAGTGCCTACTATATGCCAAGTGCTTAATAATTATGATCCCATTCAATTTTCATCCTCATGACAAACCTGCAGAGTAGGGAAGAGGTACTATTATTATCCCCATTTTACAGTTAAGGAAAGTGATGCAGACAGAGGTTAAATGTCTTGCCCAAGGTCACAGAATTAGTAAGTGTCTGAAGCCAGAATTGAACTAAGGTCTTTCTCATTCTAGACCGAAGGCTCTGTATAACGCTCTCACCTAACTGCCTCCTCTAAATAATTCCTACCAATCAAGATAGATAGAAAAATATATAGAGATATAACAATTATAGTTATAGAGAGATAGATATATGGATATGAATATGAATGTAAATAAGCCCTGATCAATATACTGTAGCCTCATTCTTTTTTGTTTGTTTTTCTTTCACTTTACTAACAAGGGTATACCATACTTACACATATTTAAGAAAATATAATACTATCCTATAGAACTGTAACACTTTAGAAATTTTTATTCTACTATAATTAATGTCCTTTTCTGACCTTAAAATGCGATATTCATGCTTTGGCCTACATTTCATATGTTCTATATTCAAAAATGACCTTGACTGCTTGGAAATATGAATAAAAGCAAACAGAAAGAATCTAAATAGTATGAAGTGCTTGGCAATTCAAGGGGTAATTAACTATATAAGTTCAGGAAAGCATGGTAGTGCAAATATGGTAGAAAGTAGTCTAGAAATCATATTGGACAAAATACTGCTCATGTCAGCAATGAAATTCTATTATGGAAAAAACTGACATGATAAATAAAACACTCTATATTAAAATGCTAAGATATTAGGTTACTGCCTCCAGGAACACATAGTATTCTTAGTCTGAATGATTTAATCATTTACTAGCTATTTACTAATAGATTCATTTTATTCAGAACGATCAAATGGCTAATTCATGTAGGCATGGACTATAATTATTATTCAGAAGAAAGCAGGCCAGTGCCTAGTTTTGCTTTTGTTTGTTTTGTTTTTTGGATAACCTTTTCCTATTATTATTCTGCTATAGATAAGCATCTCCACCTGGATCTTATAGGAACATAGATTTAGAGAGGGAAGATACCTTAGAGGTTACCTAATCCAGTCCCTTACTTAGGACAGTGAAGCTCAAAGAGGATCTTGATTTGTCCATTGTCACATAGGTAGCAATAGCAGATAAGGAATTAGAATCTAGGTCCACTGTCTCCAATTCCACTGCTTATTCCATTATATTAGGGAGCAATTCTAGTGAATTCCATCTACTTTCATTCTGAAACATTTTTTTTAATTAAATACCTAGCATGTTCAAAATACTGTGCTAGTCCTTAAGGGAAATGTTAAAGTAAACAAAACGGGCCTCAGTCCTCCAACATTTACCAATGTAATTCATTCATGTGATGCCTTGGAAGTTCATAGTAAGCACCATAGTATTGTATCATAGGACCATGGTGATAACAGCATTGATATTCATGTTCTCTTAACCCCCAGAGAGCAGTGGATTTGGCAGTCATTCTGAACATCTCAAGATCAGAAACCTGTGTGAAGACCACTACTACCAAAATTATCTTTGATGTTGGTACAATAAAGTTCAGTAGGAATTATTTGGATAAATTGAGACAAGGTGGGAGGGACACAGAATAGGGCTACCTCCTGTTTTAGGAGAGCTTTCTGTTCTTCTTTTTTTTTCTTTTTCTCAGTAAGTATCCATTTTCTCTCCTTCCCGCATTCCTTTTTCTTCTTCTCCACTGGGTGAAACAAAACAAACAAACAAAAAAAGAAACAAACAAAAACAGAATAAACACACACACACACACACACACACACACACACACAACATCATAGATATACCTAGGCAACAAAAACTTAGACATGTCTAATTGCCCTGAAGATTTCAGTAGAGTAAAGTGAACCTGATGCTGATATTGATTACCAGATGTTGTAGGAATGCTAAGAATCATTCCTAAGTTCCTCTATTATTAACACAGGCATTCATTCAGAGAAGCTGATAACAGTATTCACGGTAGCTGAGACATCACTAGTAATTAATGCTAGTTTTTCTGCAGTTCAGTAAATCAAGCAGATCACTGTAGGGTCCTTCTTTTTGGGTATCCAATGCCACAGATTAAGAAAGATATTGATAAAACACAGAGCATCTGAAGGAAGATACCTAAATAATGAAAGGCCCTGAATCCATGTATGGCAGGGGCAACATAATGAGGCTTTATCCTATGCAATCTAGGCTAATTAAAAAAAAAAGACTTTAACTATACTCAAGACTACAAAGTCATATCATATGAAATAAGGTTGCAAAAACTGGTAATGTTTAGCCTGGAGAAGAGATGGCTCAGGAGGAGCATGATAAATGTCTTCAAACATTTGAATGGCTGGAAGAAAGATTTAATTTGGTCTTTCTAACTCCCAAAACAGAATTAGAGGCAATGGGTGGAATTGCAAAGAGACCAATTTAGATTAGTTTTCAAGGGAAAAAAAATTTGAAAAATATTTAACAGTTAGCATTGTCCCAAAGTATAATGAATTGCATTGTGAGGCAGTATTTGGAGAACCATTCCAGGGACTCTGTGCTTGAGACCTTATAACCATAGAGTGATCATGAGGAAGATAATCCCATAACATCTACTCTAAACTGACATCATGATGGCCATGCTGATCTGGGAACAATGTAGATTCCCTGGATCTGTGCAATTATTAAGAAATGCATGTGATGACTAGCATTTCAAAGGGGATTGAGGGCACTAGGAGGTGTAATTACTTCTTTTAAAATGACATTATTCCTATGTATATGCATTTAAACAGTATTGCTGGTGTAATTAAAATTGGTTTCTTGGGAACAATGGCTCCTATCTCAGTTCTTCACCATTCCCAATTCAATTCAATTTAAAATATAATAATTAAATGCCTACTGTTGCAGTATACTCTGCTAAGAATCTAGGGAGACAGGATGGCAAAAAAATATCTTTTGACCTCAAGTAGTTAATATTGGAATGGGATATCAGGGTGGTATGCTATATACATAACTAAGTAAATGCAAAGACTATACAAATTATTACTAAGTCCTTTCTAGATTTAGAAAGTTGGGGTAATTAAGACAGGCCTATTGGAGGAAGAGATATCTAAGCTATTTTTTAAGAAAAAAAAGACTAGATTCCAAGAAGAGAATTTCAGACTTGGACTTTCCCAAAGCAGTGCTTTGTATTTTTGTAGATCACTTCACTTTTTTTGCCCTAGAAGTCATTGTTTATGTTAAGCTTACACAACTTTCACATGGAAAAAAGAAAAAAAGATGAGGCTAGGAAGTAAGAAAAGAGAGTCTTCTGCCCTAAAAGGAATGGTTTTGCTCTTGGCAAGTGAAATGGCGCTACTGAGCCACTGTCATTAGGGGATATATTTTAAGTTGTTTTTTAACCTCACATCAATTGTACTGAGTGTATTTTCTTGTTTATATCAAGAGTCTTATTTCAGTCAACCACTATCAATCCAGTTATCCGGGTTCATAACCTTGTGACTTCCTTAACTTCATCCTCCTTCACCCCACATAACCAATCAGCTGCTAGATGTTGCCATTTCTACACTACACATTCTCTTATAATTATCCCCTTTGTTATACTCATGAACATTATAATATATTAAGATCTCATCGATCTCAGTGGACTATTGCTATCATCTGAGAGTATCTAGGTATTTCAGGGGAGAGAGTGCTGGGCTTGGAATCAGGAGGGCTCACCTTCCTAAGTTCAGAACTGCCCTCAAATACCTACCAGCTGTGTGACCCCAGGCAAGTCACTTAACCCTGTTTGCTTCAATTTTTCATCTGTAAAATGAGATAGAGAAGGAAATAGCAAACTATTCTAGTACCTTTGCCAAGAAAACCTCAAATGGAATCATGAAGAGGTGGACATAATTGAAATGACTGAACAACAATTGTTAGCATCTACTAAGTAGAACCCCTGCCTCCAGTCTCTCCCCGTTTCATTCTCCCCAAAAGCTTCCAAGACAATTTTCCTATAATGAAATTGGACCATGACATTTTACTGCTCAACAGACACCAAAGGCTTCCTATTACTAATTATAACAAATACAGACTACTCAGTTTGGCATTCAAAGCCTTTCACAATCTGCCTTAAGACTAACTCTCCAGATATATTGCATGGTATTTTCTTTTACCCACTCTAAGTTATAGCCAGTCAACTCTACTCATTGATTCCTATATTCAACATACTATCTCCTTCCTCTGTGCCTTCACACTGGCTGTCCCTTGTGCCTAGAATATATTCTCTCACCAACTCTGTTAGAATCCCTTGTTTCCTTCAAAGTCTGTTCTTCATGGTACACTACTCTGCCAGACTGTTAGCTCCTCTCCCACCCTAAAAATTGCCTTGTATTTATTTTGTATACACTGATATGTTGTATATACATTATTTTGACTCTCCTGTCCCCTTCAATGGGGGCAGCTAAGTTGTGTAATGGATAGAATGCTGGGCTTGGAGTCAGGAGAACTTGAATTCAAATTCAGGCCACAGACATTTATTAATTATGTGACTCTGAGCAAGTCACTTAACCCCATTTACCTCAGTTTCCTTATCAATAAAATGAGCTGGAGAAGTAAATGGTAAACTTCTCCAGTATCTGTGGTAAGAAAATCCCAAATGGCATCACAAAGAGTTGGACACAAGTCAAGAAAAACAGAACCCCTTCAACAGACTGCAAACTGCTCCAGGGCAGCTATTGTTTCTTTTTTGTCTTTGTATCCTCAGAGCAGAGCAGAGTGCCTGGTACATGTTAAGCACTTAATAAACGTGTTCTGATTAGATGCCCACTGCCTACTGCCTGCCACATATACTCCACTCCAAAAGAGAGAGATTTGTTATCTTCTCTTTACTTCTATCAACATCTACCTTGAATCAACCCTTTTCTTCCTACCATAACAGGCACTAGCCAAGCAAATGCTTTATGTCCAGATAATGGCACTTGTCCTCAGTGCCAATTAAGAGGTGAATAAACTTCAAAATATTTTATTACCCATCAAAGATTAACACTAAACAGTTTTCATTAGTATGGCAGAGGGATAAGAATAGAAAATCATGAAAGAACATGTCTCGCCACTATTAAGCTCACAACAATAACCATCCATCCATTCATTCATTTATTCTTCTAAATAGTGATCACTTGTTATTCTAAATTATTCTTGACTGCCAGGGTTATTCAGCCTAAGAAAACAACATATACATACCCTTTAAGTTCACATTTTAAGAGAAGCTTCAGAGTGTAGCAAGTAGAGACCTAACCTCAAAGCCAGGAAGACCTGAGTTCAACTCTCACCTCTGACACATATGGGCTGCGTGAACCCTGGGCAAAGTCTTAGAGTCAGGAACATCTAGGTTCAAGTCCAACATCTAACACAATCTGACTGTGAGAAGCTCCATTGTGAAGTAGAAGAGTCAATGACGCGTTATATAAAACCTAGATTTGAGTCCTGCCTCTGATTATTATTACCTTTGTGACCTCGGGCAGCCAGTTAATTTTCTTGAACCTTAGTTTCCACATTTATAAAGGAAGAGGTGGGACTAGATAATATCTGAGGTTTGTTCTGTCTCCAACGAGTTATCCTATGATAAATGCATCACATGACCTCAGTGTTCTAAGGCTGTAAGCTGCATAACTATTCATGATCTGCAAGAGGAAAGGGAGCTTATTATTCCATTTCTTTTTGACATTTTCTTATACATATTCCATGAAGTACCAATCCTAAGTTGAGGCAAGGGTCCATCAGTTTGTTAAATTTCTGATTTTACATTCAGTGTGTAAAGTTTAAAACCTTCATTGCTTTCTCTGCTTACCTCCAAGCCTAGAGTTTTATCCCTATAAAAATGTAGCAGACTATAATAAAATGCCTAAACCTAAGAATAAAGTTTGAAGTGATATTAGGTTGAATAAATCATCTTCAATTGCTAGTAGGAAATAAAAATTTGAAGGAAATGATCTTCATGGTCTTTTGGATGTTGCAGTAACTATAAAAAGTTACACTAGCCTTATTTCTACTTTCAGGATTATTTGCCTTTAAGTTTATCCATTTCTCTGATTCTTCTTTATCTGGTTTGTTCTTAGCTTCTACCTTTAAAGCTACAATGATTTGAATGATCCTTATCTGTACTCACATTCCATGAACCTCAAATCAAGTCACATCTTTCTCCAATCCCTATGTTCTAGTCACATTTTTCCTCTCAATCTTCATCTTACATCCATGCCAGTTCCAATGCTTACTTTGGGGAAGAATCTTTCTTTTATTCCTGGGTTTCTTTTCACCCCTGCCATAACCTATTTCAATAATTTTCAAATCCCTTTGACCATTGTAATCCAAAAGTTTCATATGGGGCAGTGTTTCCAAACTTTTTGTTGTTTATAAGAATTCCTATTATTAATATAACTCAAAAAAATTCAACCAGCTACCTCCAACCCTGATATGATAATGATAGTCTGTGTATTCATTTAGTAAATGTATGATAACAAAAATATATTATGAATTCAGCCATAATTTCAGAAGTTGTATTACTGATCAGGCTTTGTATATTTGAAAACACTAATGCATGTAACAGAAGTTTACAATTTCTCATGCAACCTTTTGATCTTTAGTATTGGTTAGTAATTGCTAAATTCACAATAAAAATGTTTTGAAACATTTATGTTAAAAAATTACTTATTCAGTCTATAGGACACATGTGAGATCACTTGATATACTTAGTCTTGCTACATTTTCAGGAGATGGAGTTACTAAATTAAAAATCCCTGCCAATACCTGGGGGTAGGGGGTATTTAGCCCATAGGTAGAAAAAGCATTACCTTTAGGCTTTGGGCCCCACACTGCATTGTGAAATACCCCCTCCTCCAGAACATTTCCTGTCCCTCTGATTCTCTATTTACATTAGATCTCTCCTCATCTTTCCCATTTCAAGAACTAGCACCCTGAGGATTTAAAAGTTATTTATTTATAGAGAAAAAGTAAAGTTCACTTAAAGTTTACAACATAGCTATGGAGTATGAGAAAATCAAAGTGCTAATAGACCATATGACCCAAGGGACCCTGACTGTAAGTTAGTTTTCCCCCAGGCCCCATCACTCATCCAGATCCAAAGATCTCATTGTCATTAGCCATTTTCTATGTTCTAGTCAGGATGCCAGAACCCAGGTTTATTCCCTTTTTTCATGATGCTTCAACTGTAATGATATCTTTGGTTCCTTAGAAGTTCTCTGTAGATATTGTTCTGTCCAGCTTCTATTTGACCAGTTTACAGCATTGATGAGAAACAGAATGGATGTGGATGGTAACAAGGTGGTCTGAAAGTCAGAATGATATGGGTTTCCCATTTCTTTCTCTGATGCATGTTGGCTAGGTGACCCTGGACAAATTATTTAACTTCTCACAGTTATGGGCAAGTTTTTAAAACTATAAATTTCAGAGATAATGTTGATATGCATTATTAGGTGGGAGCTTCCTCATCTAAGAGTTCCTTATATTGATGAAATTGCATGCTCAACCCCATTCCTTCCTTTGTCCATTGGTAGGATTATAATCAGCATTACAGTCTAAACCAAAAAGAAAGGTGCAAATACCTTAGGTGTTCTGACCACATTCCCCGAATCAGCAAGGGTACACTGTGGATAACCCAAAGTACACCTTCTTATTTTACCCTGAATCTTCTTTCCTTCTTTCTATACATTCTCACATAGCAACCTTATTTAACACCATGACTTGAATTACCTCATCAACAGAGCTGATACTCAAATCTAGGTCTGTCTTACCGGAGTTTCAAACTCAGTACATCCAAAGCTGAACTTAGTATCCCCTGAATCAGTTCTTCTTCCTGATTTCACTACTCCTGTCACTGGAATTACTATTTGCCCTATTTCTCATTTTCAAAATCTGGAAGGTATGCCTTTTTCCATATTTCATATTCAACTAGTTACTAAGTCTTGTCAATTCTAACTTTGCATCACTTCTCTAACCCATCACCTACCCAAATCTTATTGAGATCACCACCACTTGCATTACTATAACAGGTTTATTAACACCAATGGAGACAACTGCAATAGCCTTTTTAGGATCTTCATTCTCTCTTCATTTTAATCCTACCTTCTATACTGTTAGAATAAGCCTTCTTATCCATAGATATCAATATGTCATTCACTTCTCTGCTCAAAAAAAAATCAATGATTATTTTGCTTAATAAGTAAAGTGCATACAACACTTTTAATGTCACATTGACAGGATCTCTAAAAAAGGTTTTCTACCACGTGGGCTAGGCTAGTTCTTTCCTTTAAAAGATATTGAAACCATACTCTAGATGTGATTGGCTAATGGCACTAAAGGTTTAAGCCATTCACACAGCTTCCTGGTTCCTGAGTACGAAAAAAGCCAAAGCATGAGGAACTCCAACAACTTTCTCTGACTAGGAAACTACATGAGCAATGAGTCAAGGAATTTACACTCAAATAATTATATTTTCTATCCTTGCTGAACATCCTTTACCTGTTCTAAGTATCTTCCTCCGGTTATGGCTAATTAAAAGTTCTTCTGTTAACTTGTATATGTTCCACAAGTGTTCCGTCCATTCCAGTTACCAGACTTGCCTGTTTAGTCCTGGTCTGCTATGTCTTGACAATCTAATGTCATCCTATCTTTCTTGGTTTATATCATATTGTTCTTCTCCAGGTATATGACACTACAGATAAGCTAAACGAATCCCACATTCCTACTCTTTGCCTTTGTGCTTTTGATCATGTCACTCCCTATGCTAGAAATAGCCTCCCCTTCATTTCTTAGTTGCTTAAATGCCTCCTCATCTTTTATTGATCAACTCAAATTCTATCTGCTTCATGAATTCTTATAGATTCCTCTCTTGACAGCCTCAGACTTCATGTATCACTTTCAATTTTTTCAACTTTCTAATGTACTTTCAGGTAATATTATGTTACATAACTATGTATTGTGCACTGTGTTTTACACATAACTGATATAAAATTGATAAATTATAAATGTGTGTACACATACACATATATTCATATGCATTATATATATATATATATACACACACACACACACACACACATACATATGCACACACATTATATAGCTCCCACTACTTTTTTTTTCTTGGTGTTGGATTACTTCTTTAGTATAAGAAATTTCAAGGAGGAAAAACACTGTACAGGCAGCTAGTTGGAAATTTATAACCTTAAAGAGTTGTTCTATTTGACTTTAAATTCCATGAGTTCGGGAGCTCTGTGTTATCTAACCTCTGTACATTCCCAGTGCAGAGCACAATGCTCTAAACACAGAAACGATGTGATAAATGATTATTCAATTGAAATAAATGAAATATGATCATAGGGACTTTCCTGGAGCCTAACCAGCATTCATGGCATGATTTCCCATCAGAAATTTATTTCAGCAACCAAATGACCAATTTTACAAATGGGCCTTTGGAACTCAAACCATATCTAATTTAGGAACAGCTTATACAGAATACACACATATATGTATACATACACATATATATACATATGCACACATGCACATGCACATATATACATATGTGTGTGTATTTATACACAACACAGCACTAAATTTCACATAAGAAATTTTTGCATTTGAATATTAGTTCTATCACCAGCTGGATCTCTCTGATTCTGTTTTCTCATTTGGAAAACAGGGATTATAAAATCATTACTCTCTATTTTACAGGTTGGCTGTGTGAATCAAATGAGGTAATGATTCATTTTTTTTTTGTAAACAAAAAGGAGCTACCTAAATATTTGTTATTAATCACTAAAATCAAAAGATTTATTGTGGGCCAATCACATGCAGAGAGCTATGCTAGGTAAAAAAGCCTTATAAACACGGGCCCCTTCCCTTTGGAAGTTTAAAATTTCACTATGGAGACAAGAAATAAGAACTTGCATTATTAAATAAGCATTTAACAAATAGCAGTTCAAAATAGTATCAGGATGTCCATGATTAATTGACCAATAGGTTTTGTAGAAAAAGGAGTATGTATTGTGGAAATTCACGAGACAGGAAGATCACTTCAAGCTGGAGTGGTCAGAGAAGTTTTAATGGAAGGAAAAAAAATAATTAAATGTTTTGTAGGGTAAAATAAAGTCTCACACATATTTTCACTAGTTAATTACTTTCTCAAATGTTTATAGGCATGGTTATAGTGACTCAGGGATTTCAATATATATTACAACACTTATTTCTTAAACTAAATCTTCCCATGTGATTCATTCCATTGCTCCAAATGTGTAGAGACACACCAGGGTGGATGATAAGATATGGGCTAGCTGAATCTGACTAATTGAATTTTGATCCCAGTTCTGCCATTGAATGACTACATGGTCTGTCTAAGACATTTATTCTTTGTGCTTCAAAGTCCTCATTTGTAAATTGGGAATAATATTACCTTGACTTAAAGGACTGTTTGCAAATAAAAATAAATTATCAAGAGCTTAAATACTATATATAAATATAAACCAAAAATATTTAATCTTTATATGTATGCAAAAATGCATAGAATTCTTAAAAATATTCTTATAAATTAAATTTCTATGTATTCAATTCTTCCTCGTTACTATGCTTCATTATGAAAGTGGACATAAATTTCAATATAAAATAATTGATCCCAAGACATGAACAAAACTGTTTCTTAAAGCATTAGCCTTTTAACACTTATTTAAAAGGATGAAAATCAGGTGACAACTTTTTTATTTATCCTAATCTTTCACATCCAATAAGTTTTTACATCTCATTGATTCCTCTAACCGCAATCTCCCTCGCTTATCTCTTTTTTTATATTATAGTCATTTCCAAATATAGTCCTCCCAACTCCCTATCCTCAGAGTCCTCAGATGTAAAAAGAAAAAAAAAACAATGAAATGAAACCTACAGACACAGTGACCATGTCTAACAACACATGCAATTTCAAGTACCCACATTTTCCCACTTCTTCAAGGAATCACCTTGCTAATATTTTTGTCACTTCTCTAGTTCAGTCCCTCATCACTAATTTCCAGGGCTATTGCAATGACTTCCTGAGAAGTCCTTGCATTTATATGTTTTTTTTTTACCCTTCTCTTATATATCATTTACTAGAGCACTAAATTTTTCTTTCCTGTTATTCATAAGCCAAATCATGTCAGTCCTCTGCTGAAAACCTTTCAATAACTACTTCAGCAGCTAAAATGACACAGCCTGGTTAGACTTGGTTCCTTTTCCCAGGAAGAATAGAGGGGTATGTGCAGACAGAAATGATAGTGAGTAAAGTTATTGAGGCCCTGACAAAAATGAATTCTAGTAACTCACCTGTTCAATTCAGCTGAACACAAAAGACATTTATTAAGCACTTAGGAATGCAAAAATATAAATAAAATAGTTCTGCCTTCAATGAGCTTAAATTTGATTGTGGGCAAAAACAAATAAATACACATAAACATGAATATGTATATGGAACTATAAACATATGTATATGTAGATACATGCATGCATGCATACATACATATATGCTTATCAGGCCTATTTATGACTTATGTATCCACTGGGCATTGTTTATCTTAATTTGGTGCATTCATGAAACAGCTGCAGATGCTTTTGCTTACCTCAGCATAAAATCACACAGTCCCTAACCTAACCCGACTTTACAGATTCATTCTATAAACTTTTTGCATGGCTACTGCCTATATTCCTAGATCCTGCTTCATCTCTCAGAATTAGTACCAATTTTGAGCCCTGGGTTGATGGTGGGGTTTCCTGGCACATTAAGCATTAATATCAATGTTCCACTAAATTGGCTAATAACTTTCTACCAATAAGCTCTATAATTAAAACAACTATGTGTGTATCTCTATGCCTTAAAACCTAGGACTGTGGTGGTAAAATTACTGGCAGAAGTTCAGATTCTTGATTTTGGCATTGAAGAACCAATATAAAAGATGCCATCTTACTTTTTTTAGTATTATCCTACACTACTTACTTCCATATATATATTCCAGTTTCTCTTGACTGCTCAGTGTCCTATATTCACATCCTATACTATTTCAACCCTGTGGTACTTTTGTTCACATGTTTCATGTACCAAAAAAGGTCTTTCCAAAGTCAGTTCTAATGCTACTTCCTCCATGAATCTTTTCTTGAGACAGCTAAGTGGACAGAGGATAGAATACTGGTCCAGGACTCAGGAAGACCAGTTCAAATTTGGTATCAGACACTTACTAGTAACTATGTGACCCTGAGCAAGTTATTTAACTTCTTTATGCCTCAATTTCACCAATTGTCAAATTGTGATAAGAGCACCTAATTTAGAGCATTGTGGTGAGAATCAGATGAAATAATATTTGTAAAATGGTTAATTCAGTGATTGACAAATAGTAGGTGCTTAATAAATGCTTGTTCTTTCTCCCCTCCTATCTCTTCTTGATGTGCCCGATTGAAAATTATTTCCTGACAGAATGTTATATTTAAACAACTAATGATCTTAACATATAATAGTTTGAAATATATATATATGTGTGTGTGTGTGTGTGTGTGTGTGTATGTATGTATGTATGTATGTGTTTGAATGTGTACATATATATTTATTGAATGTATATGTATGTGTGGGTATGTATGTATGTGCATATGTATGTATAGATAGATAGATATTATAAAAAGGAGGTATAAGGTAAAGAGGGTTGGGCCTCGAGTAAAAAACTTCAGTTAAATTTTTACTCTAACACTAGCTGTATGACTATGGGCAAGTCACATGAATTATTTTGACCTTCAGTGTTATTTTCTACTAAGTGTGGAATAACATTTTTACTACCTACCTCAGAAGCACATGTATGTTATAAAATTTAAAGCATTTTAAAATTATGGACTTTTTTGTCTTTTAATGTGTTATATCTATCTGCTTATAAGTTCCTTGAAAGCAGAGACTGTCTTCTGCATTTTTGTGTATACTCAGTGCTTAGCACAATGACTGGCATAGATTAAGTGCTTAAGAAATATTTATTGATTGATGGATGGATGAACTTAGATTAGACTATAATTTCCTTGTGGGTGGTTGGAAAGAATCAAAGGGGTCTTCTGGTATATACTGTACCTAAGTCAGAATCTGTTATGATCCTACCTGACATATGATCAGTCAAATGCTACATAAAGACCTTTATTGAAGAGAAATCCATTTTTCTCCCAAAGGAAGTACAACAGAGCAATTTACATTTAATTCTAAATAGCCCTATTTGTTGGGAAGTCATCAAACTTAAATTCGCCTCTTTGCAACTCATAAACATTGATCCTTATTCTATGCAATGGAGATAAGAAGAATAAGTCTAGCCAGAATAAACTCATCACCAGATGAATTCACCACCAGCAAACTCATGATCATAAAAGATTGTTTCACTTTTGTTGCATATGACTTTTCGGTTTTATTAGTTGCTTTTGCCTCTTTGATTGGAAGGCAGAGCAAAAAACTCTTCCAAAAGCCTTCTATAGGGGGCTCAAATTGCTAGTCATGTCTGCATTGGTTGCCAGATACTCTGCCTGATTTCAATTTCCTCATCATCTTCATCTTGCCTCCCTGATGTGTACTCTCTGGCACTCTCCCTTCCCCTGCTTTCAGCTTCTTTTCATGTATTGCCTTACATGGTTAGGTTTAGGATTAGGCTTGTAAGCTTCTTTAGGGTAGTGAATGTCTTTATTTATTTGCACCCCAGTGCATATCCCTTAAAATACTTGTAAATGATTATCAAGTAATCCTTAAGTCTTAACTTCTTCAGAGTAGAACAAAAACAAAAAAAAAAACAACTTTTTTTCTGAGTTCATTAACTCATCTTAATGACAAAATCCCTTTGCCATCCTGGGTCTACCTCCATTTGACCAGAGGTGAGGAACATGGGGCCTTGAGGTCACATGTGGCCCTCTAAGTCCTGAAGTGCAGCTCTTTGACTGAATCCAAACTTCACAGAACAAATCCACTTAACAAAAGGATTTGTTCTGTAAAACTTGGACTCAGTCAAGAAGCTGCACCTAAGGACGTAAAAAAAGCACATGTGGCCTCGAGGCACAGGTTCCCCATCTCTGCACTAGAATTCTTGCTGAAATGTAATGAGCAGAACAGAAACACACAAAGCAATAGATGTGATGTATTCAAGAGAAAAATATGTCAAAATTATCACTTCCATAATCTTGGGCTCTGTTCTTTTCTAACTGCGATCTCAGATTTCATTCATGCTCTTGTCTATTTTGTCATTCTATTGTTTCAACTGGCAATTGACTAAAACCTCAAAATTATATTTGAGGAACTGCATTTTAGCACCCGCCTCTATCCTTAACTTGCATGGTTGATTTCTTTTTTTAACCCAAGTACAACAAATAGCATAACTCTCCATTAAATCTCATCTTTATTAGTTGGATTGAATATGCCAGACTATTGAGATGTTTTTGAATCTTAAATCTTCTATCTGGTATATTAACTATAATTTTGTTTAATAACATATAATTAAATTAAATTTATGTTAAAATTTCTTGGAACAGATTCTTGATATAATAATATGTAGTGAGAATGAGTATAATCTATGCATATTTTAAACTTGTTTCACCAAAGGATGTTGAGTTACCAGAATTTTCAAAAGGTCCTTACGATAGCATGGCCCTACAATATATGATCCAATGATAAATGTTTTAAGAAAAAAAATTCAGTTTGGATTAAGAAAGGAATAACATACACACTCAACTGCATATGGAAAGTTATCTCTTTTTTAAAGTTATTTTTTTTTATTTTTAGTTTTCAACATTCACTTACACAAGATTTTGAGTTCCAAATTTTCTCCCCATCTCATCCCTCCCCTCAACCAAGATGGCATGCATTCTGAATACCCCTTCTCCTAATCTGCCCCCCCTTATATCTCTCCTCACCTTCTCTTATCCCATCCCCTTCAATTTTCCTGTAGGGCAGGATATATTTCTATACCTCATTTCGTGTATACCTTATTTCCCAGTTGCATGTGAAAAAAAAAATTTTTAACTTTTGTTCTTAAAACTTTGCGTTTCAAATTTTCTCCCTTCTTCCCTCCCCAGTCACCTTCATTGAGAAGGCAATCAACTCAATACAGTTTATACATGGATTCATGTTTCAAAATAGTCATGTTGTGAAAAACAAAGTATACTTCCTTTCATCCTATCCTGCCCCCCCTTTATTCTATTCTCTCTTTTTACCCTGTCTCTCCTCAGAAGTGTTTGCTTCTGATTATCCCCTACCCGAATCTGCTCTTCTGTCTATCATATTCCTGCTCTCTTGTCTCCTTTCCCCATATTTTCCTATAGGGTAAAAAAAAATTTTCCATAACCAATTGAGTGTGTATGTTATTCTCTCCTTAGGCCAAATCCAATGAGAATAAAATTCACTCACTCTCTGTCACCTTCCACTGTAAAAGCCTGTTCTTGTCTGTTTTATGTGAGATAATTTACCTCATTCTACCTCTCCTTTTCTCCTTCTCTCTGTGTAATTCTCTGTCACTCCATTTTATTCAAAAGATATCACCCTTTCATCTTCAATTCACCTCTGCCCTCCTCTCTCTCTCTCTCTCTCTCTCTCTCTCTCTCTCTCTATATATATATATATATATATATATATATATATATAAACATACATACATACATACATACATATATATTTTCCCCCTCCAACTGCTCTAATACTGACAAAGGACTCATGAGTTAATATAAACTTTCCATGCAGAATATAAACAGTTCAACCTTAATAAGTCCTTTATGATTTCTCTTTGCTGTTTACCTCTTCATGTTTCTTCTGAGTCTTGTATCTGAAAGTAAAATTTTCTTTTCAACTCTGGTATTTTCATCAAGAACATTTAAAACTCCTCTATTTCACTGAATTTCCTTTTTTCCCCTGAAGGATTATGCTCAGTTTTGCTAGGTAGGTGATTCTTGGTTGTAATCCTATCTCCTTTGCCCTCCAGAATATTATATTCCAAGCTCTGTGGTCCCTTAATGTAGAAGCTGCTAATCCTAAGTGTGTTTCACAGTACTTGAATTGTTTGTTTCTGTCTGCTTGCCATATTTTCTCCTTCACCTGGGAACTCTGGAATTTGGCTACAGTATTCCTGGAGTTTTCCTTTGGGAATCTTTTTAGGAGGTGATCAGTGGATTCTTTCAATTTCTATTTTTCCCTCTGGTTCTAAAATATCAGGGTAGTTTCCTTAACAATTTCTTGTAAGATGATGTCTAAGCTCTTTTTTGATCAGGGCTTTCAGATAGTCAATAATTTTTAAATTCTCTCTCCTGTACTATTTTCTAGGTCAGTTGTTTTTCCAATAAGATATTCCATGTTGTTTTCTATTTTTTCATTCTTTTAATTCATTTCACAGTCTTGATTTCCATAAAGTCATTACCTTCCAATTGCTCCATTCTAATTTTAAGGAAGTATTTTCTCAGTAAGCTTTTGGACTTCCTTTTCCATTTGGCCAATTTTGTTTTTAAGGAATTCTTCTCCTCGTTGGCTTTTTGGACCTCTTTTGCCATTTGGGTTGGCTATTTTTTAAGGTGTTATTTTCTCATTTTTTTTGGGTCTCCTTTAGCAAGCTATTGACTGTTTTTCATGATTTTCTTGCATCACTCTCAGTTTTTCTTCTATTTCTCTTACTTGCTTCTCAAAATCCTTTTTGAGCTCTTCCATGGCCTATCACTAATTCATTTTTCTTGGAGGCTTTGGATTAGGAGCTTTGACTTTGTTGTCTTCTTCTGGTTGTATGTTTTGATCTTCTTTATCATCAAAGATTCTATGGTCTGACTCTTTTTGCACTGCTTGCTCATGATCCCAGCCAATTACTTGTGTTATAAACTCTTTGTTAAGGTAGGGATCTGCTTCCAGTGTGGAGAATGTACTGTCCAAAGTTCTGGGGATTTTGTGCAGCTGTTTTCAGAGATATTTCTAGGGACCTGTAAATTTTCAGTTCTTCCAAGGTGCTATGATCAAGGGTGAGGTATTTCCTCATTTCCTGGCCTCTGCTCTGGTTTATGAGTGACCACAGGCACTCTTTTCTGTCTTGGTAGTGTGAGGAAGATTCTCTCTTTACAACCAGTACAAGTTCCATCACACCAGCACTCCTTCTTGCCCCAGGATTGACACCCAGAACTGTGACCTAGATCCAAGCATGGGCAAAGCCAGAGAATCCTGCACCATCAAAGAGATCTCTGCAATTCCCCTCTGATCACCCACTTGGTTCCCCCTCAGTCTGTGCACCGGAAGCTCAGCAGGAAGCTGCTGCCCCTGGGGCCACACCCGGGGACTGGGGCTGGGATCCCCCATGCTTCTCTCTCACAGCAGATGCAGAGTTTTCCTACTGATCTTCTAAGTTGTCTTTGGTGTTCATGGGTTGAGAAGTCTGGAAACCACCACAGCTTCTGCAATTCAGTCCTCTGAGGACCACTTCAGGTTTGCTAAGGCCTGTGCACGCATGCTGAACTGTGTTCCTCTCCCATCCCAGAGTGATATATCTTTCTGATCAACCATCTGGGTTGTCTTAGGCTGGAAATTCGTATCATTGTATCTTTTTGTGGATTCTGCTGCTTCACAATTTGTTTAGAGCCATTTTTTACAGGTATTTGGAGGGGTTTGGGGGAGAGCTTAAATAAGTCACTGATTTTACTCTGCCATCTTGGCTCCACCCTGGAAAGCTATCTTACCTTACAGGAAAATAAGCAAGGAAGGAGACAAGACAGTAGGGGGATGATAGAGGGGAGGGCAGATTGAGGGAGGGGGTACTCAGAAGCAAACACTTCTAAGTATGGACAGGGTCAAAAAAGAGAATAGAATAAATGGGGGAATGGGATAAGATTAACAGAAATATATGTAGTTTTTCACAACATGACTCCTAGGAAAGTGATTTGCATGACTAGACATATAAAACTTGTATCCAGTTTCTTGCCTTCTCAATGATAGTGACTGGGGAGGGAGGAAGGGAAAAAAAATTGGAACTCAAAGATTTACAAACAAATGTTAAAAAAAGTTTTCACACGCAACTGGGAAACAAGATATACAGGAAATGGGGTATAGAAATCTATCCTGACCAACAGGAAAATTGAAGGACATGGGATAAGAGAGATGGGGGGAGAAATGAAAGAGAGGTCAGATTAGGGGAAGGGGTCTTCAGAATTCCTACCATCTTGGGGTGGGAGAGAGATGAGATGGGG